>NW_015151334.1:229838-231090 GCF_000732505.1 Cyprinodon variegatus
TCAGTGTGATTGCATGACACTGGTGATGGGGATGCCATACAGATTCATGTCAAAAATCCCGAACTATCCCTTTAAGGACACCGCTGTCATTTCATTCCCAAATCTTTTTCAAGTACAGAATGAAGATTATAACTCTATATCCAGACAGAAGAACTGTTTTAATTAGATAAACTATTGTGGAAAACATCAATTCTGACATGCAACAGGCAGCAAATATTAAGGTGTAATAAACTTCACACATGATGAATGATTATTATCCTAACAGCAGACATATTCTCTATAAATCACATTTTAATCTAAATAGTTTTGCCATCTGTCATCATCTGAAATAAACCCTCAAGCTTTGAACGTCTCCCCATCACCTGAGCATGGTGAGAGGATGGACCACCTACACACCAACCAAGGCATGAACGTCCACCTAGAATGACAATGTGTCTGCAGGACAGCTGTTAGTCTTATAGCCTTTATAGAAATGTTATGCAGGAGACACAACTTAACTGTTTGAAGACTGTTCTGATCAGACAAGACCAAAACTAAACACTCCGGCCAACAGAACTCTTAAGTTTGGAAAGTCCCCCAGGTCAGCCATGATGTAGCTCCATGCCATCTCTGTATGAAAAAGGTTCTACATAACTACCAATGTTGTGCCATTACATAAATAAAAAGAAAAAGCTTAAAGTCCAGTTCACACAGATGAAAAAGAGCTAGTTCACGTTCATAGTTCACTTTTTAATCAAATGAACACAGTTCACAAACGTGTAAATTAACTAGTTCAAGTACATTTGGTAAATTAAAACACAGTTCTGCACAAAAGAAAATTAGATTTCACCCTTTAAATGTTTGATCATAATATAAAGCAGGGTTTCCACAGGTTATTAAAAATATATATTTTTTTAAAAGGCCTTAATTGGCATTAAAATCCATTAAATGCAATTATAGTGACGTTTGAAATGCTTTATTAAAAAAAACGTTTATATATAAACAATTTTGTCAGATATAATATATCAGATATAACTGGTTCCGTGTGTTTGCACTGAAGTGCTTACAGTTGATCGTAAAGCCATAAGCTTGAGGCGGAGAAAAATATGGGAAAAGGCTAATATCAACAAAAGTGGCTGGAAAACAAGGAAAGCTAAAGTGTCTTAAATGTGTATATATATATATATATATATATATATATATATATATATATATATACACATATGACAGTCATGGGTACATGTTATGGGCACTACATTTATTTCGTAGAACA
>NW_015151334.1:234951-271322 GCF_000732505.1 Cyprinodon variegatus
GCGCCGCTCAGTGACAGCCCACTGCTCCCTAAGGGGATAGGTCAAAATGCAGAGGTAAAATTCTCCAGTATGAGATTAATAAAGTTCAATTAAATCAATAATTATTAAGTCCCAATGGGCACAGTTTTCCAAGTTTTTTTTTGTCTTCATTTGGTAGTTCATAAAACTGCCAAGCGCTCAGCAAACCTGGCATCAGAAATACCAGCAGATGAGTCTGAATCGTGCAGACAAGATCTAGCAGTAGACATGCTGGTCTGTCATTCTGTTTGCTGTTATAAGTGCCATAAAACATTATCCAATGATTAGTGTCATTATCAATTGAATGCAAATGTGAGCTGTGTGTGTTGCTCACTATTCCCAGAGTGAACGTCGCTTTTGTTCACGTTCCTTACTTCAAAATGGATCCTTTCAGTTCAATTAACGCCTCTCAATGAAAGGCGTTCAATGAATGTGTTCATGCACAACACTCATAACTACAGATATCAGATATTTGGGTAACAGAAAAAGTAGAAAAGTGTGTTTAAAATAAAAACACTCATCTTGCTTAATGCTTGAATTTTTTCATTCTATCATTTTGAAACTAATAAAAGAAAGAAAAGATCGTAATATGACAAAAGGGGTGTGAATACTTTCCTGGTCCTCTGCTTATGGTCCTTATGTCTCATCTTTTCAGGGCGTTACGAGACGCACGCCGGTCTGAACGCCGAGGATTGTGGGATTCTGCACGGCTGTGACAATGGCCGGTGTATCCGCGTTGCAGAGGGTTACACCTGCGACTGCTACCAGGGCTTCGAGCTGGACATGACCTCAATGACCTGCGTCGGTACGTTGGGACGTCAGCTTTGCTGCTGCCATCAACACCTCGGTTTATAATGTTTGGGTTCAGCCCCTTTGGTCTCCATGCTGTCCGATGGCGAGTAGATGCTAAATCCACGTGGTGGTTCTCATGGAATGTTCTCATCACAGTTCAGCAATCCATTCCTCCGGGATCCTCCAACACACAAGAGAGTACAATTAATGTTCTTATTAGAATAAGCAGCGTCTTTAATGAGTAATGAATTATTTACACAAAACCTAAGTGCAGTCACAACCAGATATTTTTATCCACAATTACTTTCATTTTATCTCTAAAGTCATCATTAAATTCATTACATTAAAATGATCTATACAGCTGCCTTTTCTATCTCTGCTTGTCTCCTTAAACCCAGTCGGCCTCAGCAGATGGCAACTCACACTGAGCCTGGTTCTGCTGGAGGTTTCTTCCTGTTAAAAGGGAGTTTTTCCTCTCCACTGTCGCTACAAGCATGCTTAGTGTGAGGGATTACCTTCGAGTCAATGAGTCGATGCAATCAACTGGTTTTCCTTAGATAGAAAACTTTGAATCAATTTGACTTTATGATCTGGTTCAATTTTAAAGTGACTTGAGATGACATGTGTTGTGAATTGGCGCTATAGAAATAAAAAAAAAGAAAAGAAAGAAAGACGTCGGACTGAGCATCTGCCGAACCGACACCCCACCCACTGGCAATCACTCGCATCATTATTAAAACTTTGCCTGCCTGTTTTTCTTGCAGACATAAACGAGTGTGAAGACAGCGTGGGCCTGCAGTTCCCGTGCGTTAACGCCCGCTGTGTGAACACCGAAGGCTCGTTTCGTTGCGTCTGCAGGAGAGGATACGTCATGTCCCGCCGACGGAACCACTGCATCGCTGCTTAGGCCAGGCTGGACTGCACCGGGATCTATTAGACCAGTAAACAGGCTGAACTGGTTTTGCTGTTGAGCAATATATGACAAACTAGACTGGAGCAGAAGAAATATTACTGCACTGAAATAGTTCAGATGTTTCTGATTGCACTAAACCAGCAGAACTGTTTGTCTTGTGGACAGATTTAATGTCACCCTGATCCCCAGTTTATCCTTGGGATAGTTTTCCACAGCAGATACACTAGAAACACCCCCACTGTCAATCCAAACAGGAACAACCTCACAGGCTGCCAGTTTGGTGTCACTTCTGTCCACGTCTAAAGCACCTATCACTTGTTGGAAGCGAGTGAGCACAAGGTAGCCAACAACACATTGGAACACGGCAGGAGACTGATGGCTTTATGTTTGGAAGACACAAATTGGGTCTCGATGCATAACGTCCATCCAAGACAAAAGATTTCAACTTGGATTTGAGTTCATAAAGATTAAAGTTGTGATTTAAACAGCCCAGATTGTCAGGATTAGATTAGATTAGATTAACTTCCTGCTTGTGTTCTGACCAGCAGTTTTCCAACCTCTCACACTTCCCTCATGATCCATGCAGGGGTTGTGGCAGTCTCCATTTTCTTCACATAAATGCTCCACATTTTACAGTACAATCTTAACATAGTCAGTTCTGTCACATAAAGTAAAGCAATGCTGATTTTTTATTATTTCAATGGCTTTATTAATTAATGTTCTTTTCCTTTCTCCTGGTGCCTCACCACCCTTTGTGAGCTTTAGCATCTTAGCCACGAAATATAAGCGTTCTTTGTTGGCATCAGGGGCAATGAAGACTCAGGCAAAACGCTGGCAGAAATTATATGGTTTATTTGTATAGAACATAAAAAAAAACATATAAACAGGATTCTGTGCAACAAAAAGACTGAGAAATATATGTTTAAAATTTTAAGTTGAAACTAAAATAAATATACTATATATATGTCATCATAAGAAAAACTCAAACTTAAAGATTATAAAGTATTAAAGAGAACAAGGGCAAAAAAGTTACATAAAACAAACAAAAAAAGACCTATTTCTGACTTGATTCTTAAAATTCAGATTTTATTCTCACAGTTCTGACTTTAATTCAGAATTATTTTAAATTGTTTAAACATGGCTGAAAATAGACAAGTATGACTACTGAAATGGTATGGGACAATTGACTACCATGTCCTTTCACAGCAGTTCCTGCTGTCACAATAGAACTGTCACTTTAATTTAGTACTAAATAATCTATTAGGCTGATAATCGTGTCATGGAGTAAATTTAGAATTGAAAACTGGCTATTTTGACTGATGGGGTTTATCCTTTGCTTAAAACAAAACCTTTTAAGACCTTCAAAATAATAGATACACTATTCTACAAAATAAAAGCCCAAGTTTCCTTGGTAAATATGTAGACATTGAATTGATAATAGGAATATATCCTTATGATATCCATATCCTTAAGACACATCATGCGAGACTTTCAAAGTAATACACTCAGTACTGTACAAAATAAAAGCCTTACCATTATATACAGCAATTTATCATAGCACAGGGCTCAACATTATGACCCAAACTCAGCCATTTGTGGAAATGAGACAAATTAGACTGCCTGATGAATGCCTTTTCACAACAGACCCTTACTTCAAATTTCAAAATAAAAGGCTCCCATTTTCCCAGTAATATTGACCTAATAATAGGGAAACAGAGTGATTTCAGAATTGGAAATGGATGGCGACCCTATTCTTATGACACAACCATGCCAAAATGTCAAATACCTAATACTCCATAATTAATCCATTCATTCATCTTCTGCTTAGTCCTTGTCAGGGTCATGGTGGGGTCGATGTCTCTCTCCGGCAGTCTATATGGGCTGGAGGCGGGGTACACCCTGGACAGGTCACCAATCTTTC
The DNA here is from genome assembly GCF_000732505.1 of Cyprinodon variegatus. NCBI lineage: Eukaryota > Metazoa > Chordata > Actinopteri > Cyprinodontiformes > Cyprinodontidae > Cyprinodon > Cyprinodon variegatus. Next base: position 238,596 of record NW_015151334.1, read on the forward strand.
ACAGGTCGACACAAAGACACACAACCATGGACATACACACACACTCACACCTAAGGACAATTTAGAGAAGCCAAACAGTCATGTTTTTGGGCTGTGGGAGGAAGCAGAAGTACCCAGAGAGAACCCACTCATGCAAAGGGAAAACATGCAAACTCCACGCAGAAAAACCCAGGGCCTGTAATCAAACCCAGAACCTTTTTGCTGCAAGGCAACATTGCTTCCCTGTGCTCCAACGTGCAGCCCACTCTACAAAATAAAAGCCTTTATATCTGTAAAGTAGATAATATAGCATTGGCCTAGAAATTATGGCTGTATGTTAAACCTTTCTGCAAAATGAATACCAGAATGTTTTCAAAACACAACCTACATAAAATTTTAGAGAGGCTTCTGGAAACAGTGTAATTAAAAAAACTACAAATGCATGAAAAAAAATATGTTTTAACTCATTAGCATGCTGGGTTACCATGAGGCAAATTTAACAACCTAAGTCAACCACAAGGTATGATGGCACAAGCCAACAGTCACAATCTCAATCTAGCTATACAAGGAAAACTACACCCAAAGTGGCAACCCCCCCAAAAATGTCCTCAGGAATTTTCTAGTTTAGGTAAAAATTAGCTTCTGCTGTGCTAACAGCTGGCAGCAGAATTAATTTGTATGGATTTGTTATTTAATCCACAAAAGAAATAGCCTAATATATCCACAACTTTGCTAATCTACCCTAACCAATTTGATGTTGTGAAATCTACTTAGTTAAACTTTCAATGTGGTTTTAGAAGTGTTTTAACTAGCACACAGTTAGCTTTGACTTAGCACACAAGCTTTCAGGCCCCAAGCAAAGCAGAGAGGCAGATTTTTAATGTTGTATACAATGAAGTGACGTCTGATTAGGAGTCAACTTTGAAGACATCATTTAAATTCAGATTTGAATTTGTAAATAGTTTTTTTTTTTTTTTTTTTTTTTTTTTAACAAGCTAGCATACTAGATAGCTAATTAGCTACCTAGACTGGAATTACTCGGTTTTAGTTGGGATTTGGATACCTAGTTGTTTTTAAACATCACAGACCAAATGTAACCTACTAAGATTAAAACATGTAATTTAATCAAATCTGATCATTTTAAACTAGTTCACTGAAAAATAAAATTTTTACACAATTTTAAGACACAGTACAGATCCGAATGTGAAATGTTATTCCACCAACTATTTATCTTATTTTTTAACAAATATTTGTATTTTATTCTTAGAGGAAAAGAGAATGAATACTCTAATAGATTAATTTGTGTTTTCAGTTGGATTTATGACTTAGATTCCATTCTTATTTGCCAAGTGTTTATCAAATGTGTGTATAAATATACCTTTTATGAAGTGTCGTGCTAAATCAAAGCTTTTTTTTTTTAAACACCTGAAACGTTCGTTAAAACATGCACTGTATTTGCCAAAGACCAGCTTTCACACAGCATATCATGTAAGCATTCTAAAAAACAATGTAATGGATTTATTTTTATTTTTGGTGATGATTACATTTTTTTCCTGTTATTGTTCCTATAAAAGTAAATGCAAAATTAACTTTGCACAAATAACCTCAAAAATGTGCTGCTGTGGTTTATGCTTTTTTGCTGATTCTATGTGGGTCACGAGTGGAAAGTAGGGTTGTCAGCCGTCCCTTGAAACCCAAATCCTCTCGTATTTGGAAGTTATTGAACTGATAAGGGACACTATTTGTTACGTATTTTCATGAATAACTAAAATACAGTAATTTCGGTGGTACTTGCGCACAGAACAACTCTAACTTGCGAGTGTGACCCATGTCTGCGTGTCCTGATTCTCTCTCCCTGCCTGCCGTAGCTAGAGCTCCTCTAAGCTCTAGTCTACTGTTCTTGATTCATCTTCCCTTAATGACGTCGTCCATCTAAAGCATTCTTCACTCGATAATCTCTCTTGGGGTGATAGTCATGGTTTCCTGGCGACGGTCCTGATGTTCTACAAACTGGGCGGTTGTGCACGCCAACTCGAAGCATCTATTGCAACATTATTCATAACAAGTGCCCAGCTGACATTAGACTTAGACTTAAAAACTTATACAGATTTTGCTTGTCATTTTGTTTACACAAATGTAAAACATAAAGAAAGTTCGTTTGAAAACAGCTCTCTGGACAATTTCATCTTTTTTTAAAATGCAGCCTTAAAAAATAGTGAAAATGACTGTTAATTTAGAGTTCTAACATTTTTTTTTTTTTTTTTACATATATAATGATAAAATACAATACAATAACCCATTTTACAAAACATTCAGCAGTCTAATGTCAGTGGGGAAGAAGCTGTTCTGGAATCTGCTGGACCTGCATCAGATGCTTCTAAGTCCATGGTGGGGGGGTGAGGGGTCATTGATGGTGTTATGGGCTCAGGACACGCAGCGCTGGGATGAAATGTCTTTAATGGAGGGAAGAGGAGCCCCGATGATCTTCTCTGCTGTTCTTACCACCTTCCTCACATTCTTCCAGACTGAGACGCTGCAGCCTCCACACCACACAGTGAGACAGCTGGTCAGAACGCTCTCTATGCTGCTTCTGTAGAAGGTGGTGAGGATGGGTGGGGGCAGGTGGGCTCTCCTCATCCTCCGCAGGAAGTACATGCGTTTCTGTGCCCTTTTGACCAGTGAGGTGGTGTTTACTGTCCAGGTGAGGGTGTCTGTAATGTGCACCCCCAGGAATTTGGTGCTGCTGACCACCTCTACAGCTGAGCTGTTGAAGACCAGTGGAGCATGGTTAGGAAACCTAGGAAAAGACCTGCTCAAGTGCATTCAAACAAATACGTAGAACTTTATACATGAATACTGCTAGTCTGAAAACTTTTTTCTTGTGTTGGCAGGAAAAGTATAGCACAACAAAGTGAGTCATTTAATAAACTGGGTAACTAATAACCAAAATAAACCAAATATAAGCACAAAAAAACATTAATATAGTACAGGATTTTTGTGCACAATGATACTGTGCAAACTTAACATTTCCATTTATTAAATATTTTTAATGGGCTGCACCTTATTGCAAGAAATACAAGCCACACTCAAAGAACAAAATAAAAGTATGGTTCTGTGTTGAGCTGAAACGGGACACAATTTGGTTAAAATGCAGGAAATTGCATCTAAGAAATGCAAAATTTTCATGGGGAGAACCCCCGCAACAATAAAGTTTCTCTTGGAAGACCGCATCCCTTATTTCCATTTCTGAAAGGTGGCAAGCCTAGTGGAAAGCAAGCCTTGCATGGATCAAGCTTTAAACATATGCCCTTATTGGTACATACTGTATTGGAAATTCCTCCTGATTACGCAGCACTAAATATTTTTATTCTAAGATTTTAACTTTGCTTAAAAATGTTCTTCTCTGACAGGAACAAAAGTGGAATATTACACCCTTTTTGCACCAGTGGGGGAAAAAAATATAATTTATTGTGTTGTTTCTTGTTTTTTTTTCTCAATTAAACTTGGTTTGTTTCCAAGGTGATCAGGCATGCTAACATTCGTTAGCAGGGTATTTGTTTGTTGAGTCACTGCAGAGGATGCTCGCGTGATGCCCGGCTCTAATTCTCTACCTGGATCCATAACCTTAGTGGTCGCTCTGTTTATGTAGATCTAGGCCTCTAAGCCACTTTGTATTATAGGCCAATCCATGCACTCACAGCCTGGCCACTTTTAAGAGGATTACAGAGGTCCAGCCGGGGCAAGGCTGAACCCGTGAGCCAGCGGAATATCAGCTTTCACTTTCATGGAACTAACAGCGCTGCTTAAATCTCAGCACACATCCTCATCCTGCACAGCCTAAGAACAGCAAACACAGGACACCTCACTGTCCATCAGGTTGTCTTTTTGGGTTTGGAACAATAAATAATAATCTCATTTTGTTTATATTTTAGAAGAAGAAAGTCCTGTCCTCCTTAGATACTTAAAAAAATGGTTCCTAGGGAGCTGGAGTCCGAACACAGAAATGACCTGAAAACAGAGGCGCTTACTGGAAAAAGAGGCACAATAAGTCAAGAACCTCAACACCATCAGTTTTCTAGGATAGATTATAGGAATAAGCGATAGAATAGTTATTTATAAGATATTTATAAAAGCTGATCCACAAAGTTTAATGAGTAGGGTTAATTCAATATCAATATCCAGGAAAAAAATCAGGAAATACTCGATTCTTATTTTGATACTACGATGGAGTATATTAGGGCCAGGCTAGACATTTTTTGTTTTCTTTTTATTTCAAAAATGAAGCTGTAATACTACGAGAACAAAGTCGTAATATTACGAGAATAAAATAATATTATGAGAATAAAGTTGAAAAATAACAAGAATGAAGTCATCAGACCGCAACCCATTTCAAATAGAAAGCTTCGAGCCCCGGCCAGCGAAACCAAACAGCAACCTGAGTCCTTTTTGACGTACAGCCCAAGTTAATGCTGGTGTGCTAAAAGATTTAGTACAAAGATTAGATTTATTTTTTAAACGATACCAAAGTATAACTTCACATGATGCTCGACATTCCTCAAGTGCTTCTTGTAAGAGTTGTCATAAAATACAACTTTATTCTCATATTATTAATAATAACATTATTAATCTCAGAGTTGTATGACTATTCTCATTGTGACTTTATTATTGTAATTTTATGAGTTTATTCTCATAATATTACAACTTAACTCTCGAAAAAAAAAATCTCTACCCTGGCTCAAATACTCGGTCGTATGATACAACTGGGATTGAAAATGAGAAATAATTAAAGACAAAAAAAAATCAAGTCTCACCATGGAACATCCTTCTCAACAGAATCCCAGATGTCAGCTAAATAAATATGGAAAATAATAACCCAGAAATCTAAAATGAACAATAGTAAAAGTATGCATACAACGCTTGTCTTGATACCATGTCAGATTATTATTGTATTCAGATATAACCTTTGAGTGTCGATACTTTTTTACAACCTACTCCTGAGTCACTCTGAAAACACATTAAAATGTGAAGTTCTTCATCTGATTTGTAAACAAGGTGTAACCCCTGTAGTTTTGCTCCAATATTAATGCAGACAAAGAACATGTTTTGTTAATGAAGATTTGAAAAAAAATGCCATCCAGTAAAGACCACTTGAGAAGAACTTCAAAAAAAGGTCAACTTTGCTGTTTTGGTGATTTTTTTATTTATTTATTATTGTATTTTTTTTTTTTTTTTTACATCAGAATCAGCTGCATTTCGTTGTAACTGTGAGCGTTATCAACGATTCTAATATTAGGAAAACAGGAATATTCTATTGCAAACATTTTGTCCATCAGAAAAGAAAGCCTGTGAATGGCCGTGTCTCTGTGGCAGCTGGTTTCTAATTATTATCTGTAGTACCGACATGAAGGTAAAAAGCCTAAACAGTTTGAGTTCAGCATGTGTGGGGTCGGTGTGGATGCTGGCTGCACTTCTTCAATTCAATTCAGTTTTATTTCTATAGCGCCAATTCACAACCCATGTCATTCCAAGGCACTTTACAGTTCACCAGATCATCCAGTCAGATTGGTTGGAAGTTTTCTATCTAAGGAAAACCAGTTGATTGTATCGGCTCATTGATCCAAAGGCAATCCTTCACACTGAGCATGCTTGTAGCGACAGTGGAGAGGAAAAACTCCTTTTAACAGGAAAAAACCTCCAACAGAACCAGACCCATTCTGGAATCACACAGCCAGGTTGACAAGCTCTGAGCCAGAGCTCCATCACAGGTGTCTGCAATCTTGTAATCAGTCAGTGGCCCTATACTATATAGGCCTATAGGTAGTCACTCTCCTGTTTGGTGACATGGTGTGTACCACACTCAACATGAACCCGAGGCAGCAAAGGAAAGAGTTATCTTAGGAAATTAGAAAGACAATTATAGATAAGTGTGTTAAAGATAATGGCTATTAGATAATCTCCAGGCAGCTAGATGTTCCTGTGTCTACAGCTGCACGTTATTGAAGCATGTTTGAAAACATTGCCAGACTTTCATTTGTTCCAGGAAAAAAAAACAGCCATGAAGAGGAGCTCAGAGCCAGCTCCCATGTCAGAGGTTGAAGAGAGCACATACAGTTAATCACAGTAAGAGAAACAGGACTACACTGAAAAACAGGCATAGCTCCAACATCCAAAGGTGATGATGGCAGCAGCACAGCTGATAATTCTATCCAGGATGGTGTCACAGCCAAACAGGATCCAACCAGATGAAGCTACTATGAGAAAAAGCAGAGAGAGCAGAACGTTAGAGATTGAACTAATAAATACTGCAGAATGGGAGGACAGAAATAGAATGAAGCAGAATAATGAAAAGGGGTTCCTATGTCCTCCAGCAGTCTAAGCCTATAGCAGCATCACTATAGAGATGCTCAGGATAACCTGAGCCACTCTAACTATAAGCTTTATCAAAAAGGAAAGTTTTAAGATTAGTCTTAAAAGTAGACAGGGTGTCTGCCTCAGACTAAACCTGGTAGTTGGTTCCACAGGAGAGGAGCCTGATAATTAAAAGATCTGCCTCCCATTTCTTCTTTTTTTTTTCTTGTCTGGCCCCAAGCAGAATCATAGATGGAGTGAAGTTCAGTCTCAATAATCCTGTCTGCATTATTATTTCTACTTTGGACCGGTCCTGTCCCATAGATGAAAAAAACCACAGTAATGGACAAACACAGGACAGATTGAATGATGGCCAGCGGCTACTGTGGAAGGTTCTACTTCCTGCCTTCCAACAGGGAGGTTTAGTCTCTACTGTATTTAACCTGATCCGTCAGTTTTTCCTCTGCTGACGTTTAGCTTCTGTAAAAACATATTTCATCGGAAGGCACTGACAAATTTAAGCTGCTTTTCATTTTTCTAACATATTGTCTCAAAAGAGGAATCCTTGGTTCTAGCTAAATCGGATCGAAAATGAACAAAATTTTGCAGCTGACGGCCTTTAAGACTGTGCCAGTTTCTCTTAGATTTCCTTCTCTCTGTCGCCACATGCTTCCAATAGTTGGAGGAAACAAAATGGGCATAAAGGGCATAAACTGACTGCTGTGTTTTGTAACCAGAACCAAATTGAATAAGATGTCATTTAGTTTGAATCTGAATGACTGGAATGATTAGATTTTATTCTTTTAGAATCATATACGTTTATTTCATAAAGAGCTTTGAGATATTTTTTGGTGATTGTTGCTCTATTAGTGAGCATGTATCAGACTACATGTCAGAGGGTTCATTTAGGCCCATAAATATTCACATCTCTAGAAGATTAATTTAATTATTTTATATCCAGACTTTTAATTAGTTTCTGATGGGAATGGAGACCCACTGGGTCTCCAAGGTTGGAGCTAATTTGTAGCTTCCTGCTCAGATTCTAGTCTGGACTCAGGAACTACAGGATGACTCAGCATAAATCAGGGGTATAAATAATTTGGGTCTGTCCTATAACATGTATTTAAAGTTCTTCTCTGTTTTATTTTCATCTGATTTAAAAATGAAACTATCATGAGGTTCTGAGGGGATGATCTCTGGTTCGGTCCCTTTCTGGTTGAACCCAGATGTTAATTAGCTGGTAGGCAGACACCTTCACTGCTCTGATTAGGGTCAGAACCTGTTGGGTCTGAACTTCTTTACATTTGCTTGTTGCTGCTTTCGGTCAGAAATGGAAGTTAATGTAAAAAGATGGGGGCACAGATTGTTGGTTCGTCTCTGAGAACCTGGACTGTTTCAACGGAACCTGATGGTGGTCAAAAGTACTTGGTTCTGGTGTCGCTCGGTGTGATATTTATGGTTTAGAACTGGCTGTGAGCTCAGGTTTTCATGGCGTGCTGAATAGAAGCGCTGCAGGGATCTGGGTTATGGTGAGGTGATGGACAGGGCTGACTCAGAGCACCGCTGACCCAGTTCTGGCCGATGCAGATGAGTGGGTCAGGTGAGTGACAGCGGCTGGGATCACAGGCGGATCTCAGGAGTCCATCCTGGCTCTCCTTCATCCCAGGAAAGTTCAGCCCAGATTGACCTGCTGTGACCCTCTGGATTTTATTATCGTAGACGTTTTCTCTCTTCTGATTCGTTATCATCACTGATTATTAACGGTACAGGATGAAGCTGCCGATTCAAAGCTGTCAGGGAAGGTTTCTGCTGGTCAGCAGGTTTCCTTTTGTCTGAGTACAGGTGCTCTCTGTGGTTCTGGTTCTTCTCAGCCACAGAGAAACATCTGTGGATCACAAGGATCCACAGCTCCAACAGCCCTGTATGTCTTGGCCTCACAGACAGACAAGCCCAGTTCTGCAGCTCTTATGAAACAGCAGATGTAGGTGAGACTGATCTGAGCTGCTCGTGTGTCTGAGCGTAAGATTAAGACTGTTTGTTTCTCTCCTGCTGCAGAAACTGCAGCTTCAGCAGCTTCAGTCCACACCGGGTCACCGCCCAGAGAACATGCAGAACTCTCATTTTCAGCAGCAGCTGGTCTGGTTGGCTGGTTTTCACTGAAAAACAATGAAGTGGTCCTGAATAGTCTGAGGCGGGAATGTTCCTGTAACCATTAAAACCATAAAAGCCTTTATTCAAATTTTAAAGCCAAATTTAAACACAAATTTTAATTTTTCATCATCCAGGAGGTAACTGCCCAGGTCTGCAGCAGGTTGCTGTCAGAATCAGGTTCATAGTCAGGTTGGTTTGATTTGGATTCAGTTCGTAGTCAGATCCGGGTTCATTACAGAGACAGTTCAACCAGATCATAGTCAGATTGGTTCAGATAAAGTTTTCTATCTAAGGAAAATCAGCTGATTGCATCAACTCATTGACTCGAAGCAATCCCTGACACCATACATACATGCGTGTGGCAACAGTGGAGAGGAAAACTATCTTTTAACGGAAGGAAACCTCCAGCAGAACCAGACTACGTGGGAGCAGCCATCTGCCAAGACTGGGGTTCAAGGAGACAGAAACAGACAAAGAAAAAGAAACAGAGATGCAAAAGGCAACCCGCTCCACAGGCGGCCCCGTCCAGGAAACACACAGCCAGACGGACGAGCTCCGGGCCAGAGATGAAAGAGAGCATATACATTAGTCACAGTAAGAGAAACAGGACTACACTGAAAAAAAGGCAGAGCTCCAACATCTATTTCATCATTGATAACATGATCCAGGCTGGTAGTTCCATGTTGGTTCACAGTTCCATAGTCCAAACTTTGGTTCTTTATTTGTTCTGGTTCTGCTGACCTGGCCCATCTGTAAAACCAGGAAATGTAATATTTTGTGGTGAACACCAGGGGGCAGCCTGTAACAGTCTGCATGTCTGTGAAGGGGCCCAATCAATGACTTACTTTACTGATTTCTACGACAGCACCTATGTCTGGTTCTAAAAAAGGCTTTTAGATAAAATTACAGAGGTAGTTACCATAACACCACATGACCAGAGGAATGATGATTGCACATACAGGCTATTAATAAACACGGATTTAAGGGTGAGAAGTAAATCAGTGAGAAGAAAGAACTCCAAGATCGAGTTTGAAAAAGCCCTAAAAAAGCTTGGATACCTCCAGACCATCAGCACTAAAAACAACTGATTGAGTCAGTAAGTACTGCCAGCAGATGGCGACGCGTACAACAACAAATTCCATGGCTTAAAAAGGACTAAGCAAACACTCCCAGGGCGAACGCTCAGTGTGAAACACTTTATTTTAACATGACCTCAGGCTTTGTGGTGGATCTTTTTTTATGTGAAAAGTTAAAATTCTGATGGTTCACATCTGACCTGAAGTGGCTGACGTTTGAATCACTCAGACTTGGACTTGTGGGACACAGTCATGTCTTTCACTCCCTGCCTCCTAACTTAATGTTAGATATAAAACCTTAGAGGAGTTATGGTCACTTTCAGGTACAATTAGAATAACATTTAATATAGTAAAACATCATTGATATAAATTAATGACATTCCTATCATGAAAGGTTGTCCTGAGACACATGTAGTTTATTTTACTTTTAATACCATATTATATTATATATTCACATATTTCAGGCTATCTCAAATTTTTTCAATGTTTATTCATTTTATTGCAGATAAAATCTTAGATTTTTTTTCATTCTAAGAATAATTTTGAAATTTATTGCAGAAATGCTGCTGTGCCGTTTTAAAAAGCACAGATTTCAGATCACAGTAGAGGTCTGAATACTTTCCATGTCCTTTTAACCGTCTTTAATGTCTCCCCTGCGATTCATTTCTGGATGGTTTTCCTATAGAAGCCCAGAAGCTGAAGTCTGGGCCCAGTCGGTGCTCCAGGCGGACGTGGCCTACATCTGTCACTGTCCCAATCAATAGAGATGATCACAGAAGAAGTCAATCCCTTGTGCTGCTGGGATGCTATTGGCTGATGCGGCAGGCCCCGCCCACCCATCATGTCCTGTGTGATGAGATGAGCAGCAGATAAATAACAGCTCAGACTGCAGGGAGCCTCACATGGACGCTCAGCTCTGGTGGATCCGTGCTTCAGCTGGGAAGAGGGATCAGGATCAGGCTCAGGATGGAGCTGAAGGACTTTGCTCTATCAGCCGACTATCACTTTTTCAGTCCACGATGGTGAGTGGGATTATCATCTGGAAACATCTGGAGGACAAAACTTTACAGAGTTTTTCTTAAACTTCAGCTTAAACTGTTTTAATTCTTCTTATATTTAAGTCTCTCTTATAAATTTGGCTCCTTTTCTACGGTTTTAATTTTTTTTCTCACTTTAGCAAATAATGATGGTTCGTTAAATTCTGCTTTCAGTGTAATTGCTTCTATTATTTTATTAATATGTATGTCTTGGTTTTGACCTGTTCTAGAACAGGACAGAACTTTGATTTAACACTTTTCTAATTAATCATACTTTACTATAACATTCAGAGATCAATTAGTTTTAGGTATCAGGAACTAGAAGTACAGGGTATCAGCTAAACAGCCAGTTATGATATAGCTGAACGTTGCCATGACAACATGGGGTGGAGACGGCTTCATCTCCTTTAATTTGGACTTTCTTCCATCTCTGTCTGAGCTTTTTCACCTCTTTCACTAAACTCTGCGACTCCAGTCTGAGTCCGTCCCGCTGCAACAAAATATCCGGGAACAAAAATATAAATTGGATGGAAAAATGTTAAGGTATTTAATGTTGTGGTAAATCTAGCACTTTTAGAGATTTTCACATCTATTGTTATTTTCCTTGTTGAAAAAATGTAAAAGAAGTTATTATAACAAGACAAATCTTTGGTGATCGAATCCTAAATTGCCAGCAAACTACAAAAACAGCAGAAACTATTTTTAGGGTTTTTTTCTTTCTTTTTTCTTTTATTTAATTTTTTATTCATTTGGATCAAGTCAAAGAAGAAATTCCTGATAGGAAATGTACAAACTAAAAAGAGGAAGTTAAACAGAAAGCAGTTAAGCGTTTGCAGGTTTTTATCTTTTTGTGACCTAAAAAATTAAATGAAAACAATTGTAATAAAACTGGTGTATCTGAAAAATGGAGAAACAAACACATTTTGATGAAGATGCCTTTGAACCCCAAAATGTATTAACTACCAAATAAATCTAGACTGTGAATGCATTTTAGAAGATGTGTTGCTCTGTATTTTGGCCCTCCTGTGGTTCCATATTCTCAGAATCTTAACTATTATATCTAACTGAAACTCACAGAGAATAAAATATTTTAAAATATAATAATAAATAGAAATAACTTTTTTTTTCCTGTTTCTCCTCAGCGTCCTGCATTCCTCCTCCTCCTCACCCTCCTCCTCCTCATCTCCAGCTGATGAAGCTCAGTCTCCATCCTCCTTCTTCCAGTGCTCCCCCCTCAGTCCCTCCTTTTCCCTGGACGCCGCTCCTCTCAGCCCCTCCCTGCCAGCCTTCCTCCCTTCCAGCCCAGCCACCTCCTCCTCCTCCTCCTCCTCCTCCAGCCTCCTCTGTGGAGATCCGACTCCTGGCTCTCCTGCAGGATGCAGCTCCAGAAGAGGCAGCGCTGTGGTGTCGGACAGCTCCATGTGTTTCTCAGAGTCTCAGTCAGACTCCTTTTCATCAAAGGTAAAAACCTCTTCCAGATGCCCCACTCTGTTGATTCTCTCACTCCATTACGGGTTTCTGTTTTATTTTATGATCTCAGCTCAGAAATCAAATTTTCTCTCATTTTTACAGCTGAATTTATAAGTTTTTCTTGACTTTTAATTCTGATTTTATAGAAACTGTAATTTTAATCCTGTAATGCAAAATCTATCATATTTGATACATACGGTTTCTGAAATGTTTTGCGTCCGACACCTTTTGCATAATTTAATGGTAAAAACTTTGCTCAAAATCCTATTGTACACAATCATATATACCTGATAACAGCAAGTAGAAGACTACACAAAAAAATAATCTTGACTTATCGCATAGTAATAAAGTATTAATATAAAAAATGCATTTCTGTTTTTTCTTTTTATATATTTTGTTAAAATGGCAAATAAGGAATTCAAACCAAAAAAAATAATTTTCTGTTTTGTTTTATTCTTGGATCGGGCTTTAAAGGGTTAAATTAAGTCAGAAATATGTGAAATTCCTAAATTCTGAATGTTATATTGACCTAATAAGATATAGAATTTTAATTAAACCTAATTGAATAGAAATTTCACTTCATGCAGCTATATTAATATATTTGAATCCCTTGCCCTGTTTTTTTTTATGCTTTTCTGTTCCTCCATGAAAACACACTGGCCCCCTCTTGGCCCCCTCCTGGCCCCTGGTACATTTAGTCTAGATCCACCACTGAGCCCAGGTCAAACTAATTTATCCTTTAGGTTTTAGCTCAAATACAGGAATTAAACAGAGTTCCTGAGAGACTCACTGTGAAGGGTTAAAGGGGATAAAATCAATCAGTAATGAAATTAATAAATGTACCAATAAAATATCCCAGTAGACCCTAATGTCTGATTGCCTACTTCCCAGAGAGGAAGAGCAGATGACTACTTAAGTTTGGTTTTACTCTATAATCAATATTTGTTCTGGAAAATGTTTTAATACAGTAAGTCTACCACATATTCAGGGTGACAAACTCCAGCTTCTTTATTCCTATTTTAGTCTAAACATCTCTAATAATCTCACTAGAGCTCCCAGTGAAGGAAGCTGCCAAACTTCAGACAGGATTTATGAAGCCCCGCCCACTGAGACCGGCTAACACTCTCTTATGAACACAGAAGCCATGAAATAAAAAAATAAAAAAATAGAGTAAAATTTTTAAATTTATATTTGGATTTGTTTTACAAAATGACATTTGAATGTTTAATGCAAAATGTAACCATTTATTTGAATATTTTATTATTTAATAGTACAGTAGTTTTTTTGTCGTTATTTCAGAGATGCATTTAATGATTTAACGGTAAATTCCATTATTTCATATATTTATTTAATTTAAATTGTGCATTTCTTAATAGAATTATTCATTTCATGATGTATCCATTTTTATATTTGTCCTCTTTAACCCTCCATACTCAACAGGCTGTGTGTTCGGCTCCTTATAGTTTTCCATCTGTCCTGTTTTTGGTGTTCAGTCGGCCTCTACACAAATAAAACTAAGATGCTTAAAACTTTTTCCACAGAAATGTTTTCTCTCCTTGATCTGAACAAAATCTTTTTCTAAAGTTTGAACTGGTTCTGTAGACGGTTTGTTAAATCAGCTGTTTTAGTTTCTGTCTCTTTAAGGCTCTCTTACCCTAAGATATTGTTTTGTGGAGGTCTGAAATGGGCCTTAACGAGTCGGCGAGAATCACAGAAAACTTTAAAGAAGGGGTCTTCTATCTTCAGCCCTGATGTCTCAAAACTTACAGTTTTGTTCTGATTGAAAAACACAGAATCGGATTGAGGTTCTATTACCTTAGATGTTCTGATGAAGCAGCTGTAATCATTTCAAACAGAGATGACTGGTTTAAAAAAAGGAGATGCTTACAGGGTTTGGGTTGATGTTTGGTCCAACCTCTGTTCTTCAGGTGGACTCCATCCTCAGAGGCGACTATCGGACTCCAATGGGCACCATGGGGCCTAAAAGGCTGTGTCTGGTCTGTGGAGACTTTGCCTCTGGTTACCATTATGGCGTGGCGTCCTGTGAGGCCTGCAAGGCTTTCTTCAAGAGGACCATCCAAGGTGACCATCATCATCATCCTTTTTTTTTTTACTCTTCAATATTCTTTTATTTTTATACACTTTTCTAAGGTCCACATTTGTGTGACCACTTTTGCTATAATCTTGTGCTGCTGTAACACCACAATTTCCCCATTGTGGGACAATAAAGGGATTTTCTATTCTATACTGTAGTCCATAGGAGATGAAACAGGAAACCATTTAAATCAAACTAAAGTGTTAAACTTAATCCAACTTTTTATGTTTCTCTTATCCAAGAGTTGGTAAAAATGACCAATTTATAACTTTAGAAATTTCTTCTTATTTACAAGTTGTTGTTTTTTTTCGTTTTTCGTCTTTTTTTTTATTTGTCTTTCTTAGATATTTCGTAAAAAGATTTAAATTGGGAACTCTGTTGAGTTCAGTGGATTTATTTTTCTTCTTTTCAGTTGCTGAATAATTAAGTCACTAATGGTAAAAAAAATGACAAAAACTAAAAAAGGGAAATAATATTGGACATTTTACTTCAGCATATTTATTCAAACACATCAAATGCTTTATCCTCCCTGCTGTGAATAAAAAGAGAATTAATCAAACAAAAAATATAGATGCTTTTTGGAATAAATAGATATGACTTCATTTATAACAAAAAATTGTCTATAAAATATTTATATTTACAATATCATGTTTGAATAGATGCTAAATAAAATAATATTTTTGATATAACAAAACCCTGTGGGTTAGTGTCATGGTGGACGTTTCAAACGGTCCTGGACCAATCAGACCCCTCAGGAGTGAGACCTGATCAATATGGCGGCGCTCTGAGCATTGATTGGTGTGTGAAGCCTTCAGCTTCCACCATAAGCTTCTGAACCCGGACCTCCCGCCGGGCTGAGCCGCTGCTTCCACAACACCAGGCCACGTCAATATGAACCGGATCAATACCAGCAGAGCCGTCAGAGGGCGGGGCCGAATCAGAACATGAGACTTAAAAGCATCAGAATGGCAGCTGCAGGAGGGAATTTTAATCCATCCTTACTTTGATTAAATCTTTTTAAATGTTGCTGTGAAAAGGTGTGACTTGATTTCTGTTTTTCTTTTGGTTACCAAGGCAACATTGAGTACAGCTGCCCGGTGATGAACGAATGTGAGATCACGAAGAGGAGGAGGAAAGCCTGCCAAGCGTGCCGCTTCCAGAAGTGTCTGCAGGCCGGAATGATGCGGGAAGGTACGACCAAACCCGGTTCGGTCCATGTTAGTTTGGAATCCTCTCAGCGGTGGAGCTTGAGGGAGCAGAAACATCACGGTCACCTCTGAGGACAGCAGGGACTTTAGTTTAGAGTAAAACTGAAGTGAATTAAAGCTCAAATTATAGTTTGAGGAGAGGATCCAGAGAATCCCCTGAACAAAGGTAGTCAGATTAAGGCTAGTAAACAATCTACAGTGCTAGATATACACAATCAGGATGGATGGTCTGCAAACCTCTGAATTCTCATTCGTAAATTAAAGGGGAGGAGTTCAAGACTGATTTAAAACCCTGGTTCTGGTCCAATGGAACCAAACTGGACATCTTGGAGAACGACCCTGAACACTCCGCCCACAGTGACACTCGGCGGTTGCAGCATAATGCTGTGGGATCACTTCTTTCTGTGACCAAAAATGTTCTGACGTCTGCTGGCAAAATGATGACAAAGCATTTCAGTCTCAGTGAGTCCAAAAGCGAGTTCATATGAACCGAGCTGGACTCCAGAACCAAGAGTGGTCTCACATTCTGGGACAGTCGGAGAATCTCTTCCAGGGAACCCGGGCCAGGAGAACTGGATCCACCTGCCAGATCTCTACGGTGTTTCATTTTCCACATTTTCTCCTCCCACCGATCTTTTCTTTCCTTACAGTTGTGCAGAATAAACGTCACATTGTTACTGAGACCATTTTTTTTGGTAAATATTTTAACAATAGCTATTTTTTTTCCACAAAGTTCTGACCCGTTTATGCCCACTGTCTGTATGGTTCCTTTAAAAACTAAACAATTCAGTTTATTTTCATAGCACCAATTCAAAACGAATGTCATCTCATGGAACTTCTCAGAGACAATTCAACCAGATTATACAGTCAAACTGATTCAAAGTTTTCTATCAAAGAAAAACCACCTGACTGCATCGACTCATTTACTCAAAGGCCCATGTCAGAGGATAAAAGAGAGCACATACAGTTAGTCACAGTCACTGGACTACGCTGAAAAATGGACAAACTTCAACATCTATAAATAAATGCGTTGATGGCAGCAGCACAGCTGATATTTCTCTCAAAGATGTTGTTACAGGCAAATGGGAACTTACCAGATGAATCTACTATGATGAGAAAAAGCAGAGAGAGCATAACATTAGAGATTAAACTAACAAGTACTGCAGAATGGAAGAACAGAGATAGAATGATGAAAATGGATCCCTATGTCCTCCAGCAGTCTAAATCTATAGCAGCATAACTATAGAGATAGCTCAGGATAGCCGAAGTATTCTGAATAAGATATAAGAAAGGAGAGCCACTGTGTGGCCAAGGAAGAGCCAACATTCAATTACAGACAGAAAAATACCAGACATTAAATGGGCTACAGAAACCATTCAAACGCTTGTTCTGTGTTTTTAGGGGTCCGTTTGGACCGGGTCAGAGGGGGCCGGCAGAAGTACAAGAGGCGGGTGGAGACAGGAGGGGTTTTCAGCAGCAGAGCTCCGTACAGCATCCCTGTTGGCTCCAGTAAGTTCCCTCTGATGGCTCCTAGTCCGGTCAGACTTCCCAGTCCTAACGACCCGCCTCTGTTTCAGGGAACAAGCTGGTCTCCCATTTGCTGCTGACAGAGCCGGCCCCACTGGCAGCCAATCAGGATAACTCAACGGACGACGGCAGCCTCCGGACCCTCCTGACCCTCTGTGACCTTCTGAACCGGGAGCTGCTGGTTCTGATTGGCTGGGCCAAGCAGATTCCAGGTATAAACAGATTCTGGTTCGAAATATCCAGAACTTTTACACTTTACAGCGATTATAGTTTATAATGACAGAAACAAAAATGTCGACTTCCCGAATCTCCCACAGGTTTCTCTGAGCTCTCATTGGTGGATCAGATGTCGCTTCTGCAGAGCGGCTGGATGGAGGCACTGCTGGTGGGCGTGGCCTGGCGATCGCAGGGCAGGGTGGGGGAGGATCTGGTTTTTGCCGGGAACCTCTGCCTGGACGAGGCTCAGTGCCGTGCCGCCGGATTGGCTGACCTGTACGAGGAAGTGCGCCACCTGGCGGCCAGGTACCGGGCGATGAAGATGAGCCCTGAGGAGGCGGTGACGCTCAAGGCCATGGCGCTCGCCAACTCAGGTATTAACACCCCTTTAGCCTGTCTTAAAGCCTTCACCCATTAAATTAGGTCTGTGTATGAAAGGCAAAAAGTCCATAAATGTTAAAATAAATAATGCCCCTATGCTTCCCTTTGAAGCTAAAGAGCAGAAAAAGGGAAAAAATTAAAGCAGTTAAGCAGGCAGTCTGATTTACTCTGTCTCTGCTGCCACCTACTGGTAGATAAAAACACTGCAGCTCACTGGTAATCTCCTGTTTTAAATGAGCTAATGTTCACAAGATGTTCCTCAGGAAAGAATCAGTTAAATATTTGGTTTAATCCTTCAGACAGAAACAGAATATCTAATGGATGAAAAGTCCTTTTTGCTCTATTCTAAACAAACTCACATCTTTAAGCAATGCTGTGTTGGAAACAGGCAGGAGATGTGTTGCACCAAAATATAGAAAAAATACAATGGATTTTAATTATTAAAAAAG
Organism: Cyprinodon variegatus; assembly: GCF_000732505.1. Classification (NCBI taxonomy): domain Eukaryota; kingdom Metazoa; phylum Chordata; class Actinopteri; order Cyprinodontiformes; family Cyprinodontidae; genus Cyprinodon; species Cyprinodon variegatus. The sequence goes on from NW_015151334.1 coordinate 256,533, forward strand.
CTCTGTTTGGAACTTCACATTTCAGTGATCATTTTTCAGCAGAACCATCAGTCTTCTTTTTTTTTTCTTGGCAAGAGCCCCTTTACTTAAAAGTCTGCTGACAGGAAATGGACATGCAGCAAAGGTCAATAGGTCAAAAGTCCAATGGCAGCAACTGCTGCTGGGACTCTGTCGCCACTGCACCCTAAACTGTCTTTCAGTTTAAACAGCTAAAAGGAAATTTTATTAGAGTGAATAAACATTTTGAACCATTTTACAGTTGAGTTTTGTTTTCCAGATTTTTCCCACTCTGGAGTCTGTTGGTTTCAAAAGAGTTTCAGAGGTTTTTAGGCTCAGGGTGCCTCAGAAAAAAATTGAGGAATAAAATAGGTACAAAATATATAAAAAAAAAAGTTTAATGTAATTATGTAATTATTTTATATCATCATAAAACAAAGGTTTTATTTATTTTGTTCCAATCGAATAACCAACACTTTATAGAAAACACTTTAAAGATATGTAAATATTTTAAAGTGTTTTCTATGGAATTATCATTTAATAGTGAATCCAAATTCTAAAAGTTTTTGTTTTCTTTCTTTCTCAGAACAGTTCAGCCATACTGTTTTCTTCCCAGCATGGAACTGAACTGTCTTTAAAGATGTAGGGAAGTCACATTTAAATGTCAAATCATTCTGGCCTAAGCAGGTATATAAATGTACTCTTATTGATACTCTATCAGTATCAATATTGTCCCAGAAATTAGAAATTTCCTATTTTAAAATAGTCCTGTCTTAAAATCTGTGTTTGGCCTGCATAAAATAAAAACAAAACAAAAAAACTGTTAGTTATACTTCAGCCTGTACACCTAAATTCGGCCAATCATATATCAATTTTCATCTGTCAACCAGATTTTTTCGGTCATAGCATCTTGATTTATATGTCGCAGCTAATATAGGCAACAGTTGAAGTAAGATTCATTTCCTTTCCCATTGAGTTTGTCCGTCCCAGTGTTCACTGGCAGCGTTGCGAGGCAAGGGCTCAAACATGTACGGCTGTAAGCCTTCTACACCAAACCAAGCTTCTGCCGCCCTGGCGTCCTCTTCCACAACATCTTCATCCCCGCTTTCCTCCTCTAAATAAAAATGTATGACGGAGGAGACTCATCCACGACCTCCGACACAAAACTCTCCTCCTCTTGCATGTTTCTGCTGTTCATAGTGTTCCTTCACAGAGTCGTTTCTAATTCACCAATTTAGAGCTACTTGGTCCCAATGGAATTTCCCATTTGGAACCTACTAGCACTAAGTTGCTAATCGGTTAGCAAGATGCTTTCGAGACACCGGCCAGAACCAAACTTGCTTGCGAACCTTCCGCCACAACAATCCCGCCCTCTTGATAAACGACCAATCACATTCACTTTATTCACTCGTGTAAATTCGGGCACTGCTCGGGAGAATTCGGAAATGCAACGGTTGGAACAGCCGCTTCCCTACGAGATGTTCAGATCTCTTATAGATTTCTAGTTTTACTGCAGCAACTTTGTTTGAGTCTTAAGTGTGTTTGATGAATTCCCGCCTTTTTTGGGGAGCAGGCAGGAATCTCCGTAGCAACCAGTGACTCAACATTACCAAAGTCTGGTTCTGTTATTTCTCTGCTGATTCTGATGTTGCACGTTTAAAAACCCAGCAGGACCAAAAGAGGGAAGCCGATATATGTTGATGAAAGAAGATTTGCTGTTTAGTTGATGAATTAAGGTGTTTATATTAAACCTAAGCCGGGGCACCTTTTTAAAATGCGTCCTTTTTGTTTACATTTATCAGAAGCATCTGCAGTAGCAGCTACATGTGCAGCAGGTGGCGGCAGTGAGTCTGTTTGGAACCAGAGGGGTTCTATAGGTTAAGTTCATGGTCGGGTTTAACATAAACTCTGGTATTGATTAAAACTTGGAGGACGACGAGCCTGTCTGGGTTTATTGATCAGAGGCTGGGAGCCGCAGCAGAGGAGCTACATCAGTATTGATTAACCTCACTTAACTTTGAGCCTCGGATCAATAAAGTCCCCCGATAAATGAGGCTGTTGGTCTATGAACCCCCAGCTGTGCTTCTGGGGTTTTAATCAATGCAGCAACAATAGAAGATCCTCCCAATGAGTCCAACCTTGACCCTAATTTCTTCTGTTCTTATTTCTGCTCATCCACCCGACCGGTAACTGGCCTGTTTGTCTTAACCCCTCAGATGCCGACCCACTGGACTGTCCGGACTCTCTGCAGAAGTTCCAGGACGGGCTCCACGAGGCCCTGCAGGACTACGAGTGTTCCCGTGGGGAGCAGCACCGAGCGGGCCGCCTACTGATGAGCCTCCCGCTGCTCAGACAGACCGCAGACCGGGCCGTGCAGGCTTTCCTCCGGCTGCACCGCCAGCGGCGCGTCCCCATCCACAAACTGCTGCTGGAGATGCTGGACGCCAAAGCATGAGGAGCACTTCCTCTCTGCACGGCCGCAGCTGCTTTTCTCAGGGGACTTTAAGAACCAATCTGTTTGCACAAAGAGACCAGAAATATTCCAAACCCCAGATGGCAGAATATCTGAACAACCTGAAGGGGATGGGTTTTAAAAACCTGGAATCATGAAGGTCCTTCAGATAAAATAAAAATGCTGAATCCACACTGTTTTCCACCAATGAATCAGTAGATGATCAGTGCCGGAGGTCTCCTCTTCATAAAGACACTCCTGACTGAGGAGGGAGTATCATCATCATGTGTTTCAAGTTGTGATGTATTTTTCTACCAGATATTTTTCTGTAAAGTTTTCTAATCAAACACGAGTTAACCTTAGACCATGGTGGACGATTAGGAGATGATTCAATCTTCTCAGGGTGAAATAAATGTTTGCAAAAGTCTGCTCTGCTTTTATATACAATGTTTTTTTAGGTGGATCAAACAATCAGAGGGAAGAAAAAGAGGGATGCTTAAGGGATGCTCTGTTGTGGTGAAGAGAGAGCTGAGCCAAAAAGCAAAGCTCTCGATTTACCGGTCGATCTACGTTCCTACTGTCATCTATGGTCATGGGCTTTGGGTCATGACCGAAAGAACGAGATCCCGGATACAAGCGGCTGAAATGAGTTTTCTCCATAGTGTGTCTGGGCTCTCCCTTAGAGATAGGGTGAGGAGCTCAGTCATCTGGGGAGGACTCAAGCTGCGTTCACACCAAACGCAGCAGCAGCAGCAAAAACACATCTGCTGCTTCCTTTTTGCTGCTTTTTCCATCTCGAGCAGCAGCGCGTTTGCATTGCGTCATGTGCGTCAGATGCTCAAACGCTCACAACGCCCTGCTCAAAACGCGCTGCGGGACATTTGCTGTGCCTTGACGCGCATCAACCATTGACTTTGCATGTAAACTAGCTGCTCCTGCTGCGTTTGGTTTGAACGCATCTTCAAAGTAGAGCCGCTGCTCCTCCACATCGAGAGGAGCCAGTTGAGCTGGCATGGGCATCTGGTTAGGATGTCCCCCGGACGTCTCCCTGGTGAGGTGTTCCAGGCACGTCCCACTGGGAGGAGGCCCAGGGGGAGACCCAGGACACGCTGGAGGGACTATGTTTCTGGGCTGGCCTGGGAAAGCCTTGGGATTCCCCTGTAGGAAATGGCCCAAGTGGCTGATGAGAGGGAAATCTGGGCCTCCCTACTGAAGCTGCTACCCCCGCGACCCGATCCCAGATAAGCGGAAGAAGATGGATGGATGGATGGTTGGTTGGTTAAGGGGTAAAACCATTATTTTTACCCTTCTATTGAAGCTCCATCGACTCTATAACAACACACTGGAAAAAATCAATATCTAGATAGTAATTTTTTCTTAAAATAAGTGCATTTGTTCTTCAATTGAGGAAGTAATAGAGTAAAATTAAGTAAAAGAACTCATTCTATTGGATAACTATCAGATTTGCCTACTCAAATTAAGGGTAAATACAGTTAATTTAAGAAATATTTACTTATTTCTACATCTTTTTTCCAGTGCACACATTTATTCCCTATATTTACGTATAAGAAGAGTTCTACACTCACCGGCCACTTTATTAGGTACACCTGTCCAACTGCTCGTTAACACCTAATTTCTAAGCAGCCAATCACATGGCGGCAACTCAGTGCATTTAGGCATGTAGACATGGTCAAGACAATCTCCTGCAGTTCAAACCGAGCATCAGTATGGGGAAGAAAGGTGATTTGAGTGACTTTGAACGTGGCATGATTGTTGGTGCCAGAAGGGCTGGTCTGAGTATTTCAGAAACTGCTGATCTACTGGGATTTTCACGCACAACCATCTCTAGGGTTTACAGAGAATGCTCCGAAAAAGAAAAAACATCCAGTGAGCGGCAGTTCTGTGGGCGGAAATGCCTTGTTGATGCCAGAGGTCAGAGGAGAATGGCCAGACTGGTTCGAGCTGATAGAAGGGCAACAGTGACTCAAATAACCACCCGTTACAACCAAGGTGGGCAGAAGAGCATCTCTGAACGCACAGTACGTGGAACTTTGAGGCAGATGGGCTACAGCAGCAGAAGACCACACCGGGTGCCACTCCTTTCAGCTAAGAACAGGAAACTGAGGCTACAATTTGCACAAGCTCATGGAAATTGGACAATAGAAGATTGGAAAAACGTTGCCTGGTCTGATGAGTCTCGATTTCTGCTGCGACATTCGGATGGTAGGGTCAGAATTTGGCGTCTACAACATGAAAGCATGGATCCATCCTGCCTTGTATCAACGGTTCAGGCTGGTGGTGGTGGTGTCATGGTGTGGGGAATATTTTCTTGGCACTCTTTGGGCCCCTTGGTACCAATTGAGCATCATGCAACGCCACAGCCTACCTGAGTATTGTTGCTGACCATGTCCATCCCTTTATGACCACAATGTACCCAACTTCTGATGGCTACTTTCAGCAGGATAATGCGCCATGTCATAAAGCTGGAATCATCTCAGACTGGTTTCTTGAACATGACAATGAGTTCACTGTACTCAAATGGCCTTCACAGTCACCAGATCTCAATCCAATAGAGCATCTTTGGGATGTGGTGGAACGGGAGATTTGCATCATGGATGTGCAGCCGACAAATCTGCGGCAACTGTGTGATGCCATCATGTCAATATGGACCAAACTCCCTGAGGAATGCTTCCAGCACCTTGTTGAATCTATGCCACCAAGAATTGAGGCAGTTCTGAAGGCAAAAGGGGGTCCAACCCGTTACTAGCATGGGGTACCTAATAAAGTGGCCGGTGAGTGTATGTTTCATGACCAAAGTGTTCTGGATCAACAATTCTACAGGTTTCCTTTAAGGACTTTAAATTCTGATTTATATAAAGAGGCAGAAATCTGAGGAAATAGTTTCTAACATTAAAGCTGTTGGGTTTAGTTGAACCTATAGGTGGCAGTAAATAGCATAGAGATTTTGGATAAAAACATGGATGGAAATAGGAAGAAAACATTAGTTTAAAATGGAAAAAAAATTAACTAAAATACACCTAGCCACAAACATTCTTGACAATGATCAGAATATAAATCAGAAGCTTCATTATGACCAAATTTATATAAACTCTAAGTAGATTTAGTCCTTTAATTTGTTTTGGGATTTTTTATTCAAACCATGTAAAAACAGGAAGGGATTACCATATAAGGACGATAAGCTGCTCTTACGTGTTTTTGTTGATTAAAAAATAAAAATGATAAAAAAAAAAGGTGAATGAGGCTGCATGGCTGCTTATGGGCAGCATAAGGACTCAGCAGAAAGATCCAAAGATGGATGAGTGACAAATTAGTAACAGCTAAATAGCATTACCGATGCCGTGCATGACTTTTTGAAGGCCGAGGGCTGAGAGAAAAGGCAAAGGGTCACATACAGTAGCAGCCATTCAAAATGGCCCTTCCCAGTCAAACGACAGCAACTCCCCCTCAAACCTGGAGCCACTGGAGTAAACCTTCCTTCTCCTGGGCGTTCATATTTATTCTTTCATTCCAACCCTTCACTAAATTACAGGGAGATGAAGCTTCTCTTTAGATCTTAATGGTCACAAATCATGACAAAAAGAATAGTTAAGTACAAAGATTGATGTTTGAAAAAAAATCGTAGAGGACAAACCAAGGGCCCATCAAGGAAAGTGGGGAAATTTGAATGGCTACTACTGTAAAGCGTGTTATCAGCACTGTAGAGGGAACTTTAGCTAGCATTTGTGCAACCAAGAGGTCCCTTTAGCACAAGTTTGGCCCCCAAGGGGACACATTAGCATGCTCTTAGGTTCCTGAGGGCCTATTTTAGCATGCGCTTTTCAACAATTAGGCCACAAGGGAGGCGACTGCCCATTAAAAACTTTCATATCTCTAATTTTTGCTCTCGATTATTGTCATTAATTGATTATTGAAATAATCGTCAACTAATTTATCGATTTTGAAATGGAATATAGAGACTCTAAAACATGCCTTTGGCTGACAGAGCGAGCAACCTTGATAATAATAATATCAAAATTGAAAAAAAAATATTGAAACATTTTGCATTTAAGATAAAAAATAAGCTTTTTCATCACTGTATCCAGAACGCCTCAAGTGGAAAAGTTTTAGTTTCACCTGGTTTAATTTGGTAATAATATATTCTTTAAGTAATTTCTGGTGATCCAATTATTAATTGATTAATCGAAAAAATAATCAACTTATTATTCAATTAGCAAAATAATCGGTTTTATATATATATATATATATATATATATATATATATATATATATATATTGCTATTACTGATAATATATAGTAGAAATTTACATACTCAGGAACAAAAATGTCACAGAGGATGGTCATTTAAGAATATATATATATGTGTGTGAATACTGTGCAACTTTAAGCAGTGCATACTTTTTTTTGCAAGTTTCAACGTTCTTTTCTCAGATTTCAAATTTCCAGTGTATGTTTACATTTTAGTGAATTAAGTGAAAATAAAACAGGCAAAACTCCAAAAAATGAATTTAGGTTTTACTGAAGTACAGCAGAAGATGGTAGAACCTGGCGGTTCTTTACACAAACCTTCTATTCTTGTTCAGCTGAGACACAACAAACAAACATTCAAATATATGAATTAACGTTATAGAAAACTTTAAATATAAATATTTCAATATTCCAGGGTTTAGATGCTGCCTCCTTCAGGTTTTAAGTTAAACTTCGGGTAGAAATGATAAAAATAAATCTTCTGTTAAAGTTATCGGTAGAAATCAGACCAGAAAAGATCCAGAAACTAAGTCAGATAGAAAAAGCTAGAAAAACAAATGTCCCCAAACACACCGTGACCTTTAACCCATCAGCTGAGTCTCAGTCAGGTCCAGTTCTGATTTCTGTCAGATCCTGAGTGAAATGTTACCTTTAAATTAACAAGCTCCGCCTTCTTAATCCTGAAACCATCAACTCCAGTCAACTCAAGCAGCTGTAGTGTTTATTCCTGACTCTATGGTGCCACCTGCTGGAAGTCTGGAGAAAAATGGAGTTTAAAACTAAAAGGAACCTGATCCTGATGCTGCTGAATAATTGGTTGGCCAGTCAGGGAATGGTATGGGCCCATCGACCAATGAGAAGCTGGTTTCAGTCCTCTCAGCCAATCAGAAGCAGGTTTCAGTCCTCTCAACCAATCAGAAGCAGGTTTCAGTCCTCTCAGCCAATCAGAAGCAGGTTTCAGTCCTCTCAGCCAATCAGAAGCTGGTCTCGTTCATGGGTGGTTTGGGGCTGGATGGCGCCCCCCCACCGGTTCCATCCGGACTGGACGGACTCTCTGCTGATGCTTCAGCGGGTGACGCTGCGGTGCCCTGGCGCGGAGATGATGGCGTCAGAGACCGGTTTGGACTCTGCACCGAGGAGGCGGGGCTAGTCGGAGAGGAGGGTGTGGTCCTCCTGTGCGATGAAGAGGAAGGTGACGGCGAAGAGGACATGGATGAAGGTGTTCCCTGCGGGTGCCGGGATCCTGGAGACACGGTGAAGCTGGTGGGGGTCCTGATGTTGAATCTGGCCTCCAGCTCGCTGCAGACCGCCACACTTCGCCTCACGCCCTCCGACCAGGGCGGCATTCCAAAGGCTGAGCTCGCCGCTCCCTCGGGTCCCTTGGCGAGCTCCTGGCAGCGCTCAACGAAACTGCCCCGGCGGACCGCCTCCCTGTCCTGCTGGTGGCGGGGGCTCGGGCTCTGATTGCGTCCGTGGCCGTAGAAACCCTGGAAGCCAGCAGACAGGGCGGCTTCTCTGGGCGGCCTGCTCAGGGGGGGCGGAGTCTGCCGAGGGAGGCTGCCGCACAGTGAGGCGGAGGATCCGGACGCCCCGGCTGGTCCCCGTCCTCCTGAGTGGAAACGTTCGGACCGCAAACTGTCGCTGAGCTGAGAGTGGAGGCTGCAGGGACAGGAAGTGACATCAGAAACTGGGCTGGGTTTAGTGAGCAGCGTGTGTGTGTGTGTGTGTAAGTACCTGCAGGTGGAGGCTCGCGGCGTGCTGTCAGGGGTCCGCGTCAGAGCCAGGTCACACTGGTCCAGCAGCTCCAGCAGCTCCTCCTCCGTCGGCCCGCCCAGAGCTGTTAGCAGAAGAAAATACAAAACAATCCACCATGTAAAAATTTCTCATCGGCCAATCAGAGAGCTTCGACCCGTCACATGCTTAGGAAGGTCCTGACCTCTGATGTCCACCTTCCCAGCGATCTCCATGGCCGTGGTCAGGTCCCACATCTGGATGCTGCCGTTGCTATGGCCACTGAACAGGTATCGCCGCGGGCGCGAGCCGATGCGACTTGAGCCCTCGCACTCGTGCACCATGAAGGCGGTGATGGAGGTCCCGTCCACCGATCGCACCTCGCACACCCTGATAACCAGAGGAGCAAAAAACACGGCCCCTCAGGAAACGACATCAGAGCTATTCCCTGACGTAGCAGGCGCTACTCGATGGTGTAGATATATAAAAACTAAATAAAGATAAATAAAAACTGACAATTAATTGTTTATTAGATAACATTTTTTTCCATGGATTATTGATGAAGTCTGCCTAAAATAAACTTTCACTGTCGTAATGTTACTGCTCTCCACCAGAGGGCACCACTGTTCACCATTTCACATATTTAATTCATGTTTCTCCTCCATTCAGTAACCTAATAGTTTCCAGTCCTGTTATATCTTATAAATCCGTTTAATAAAGTGCAATAAAACATTTTTTTTTATTTATTCACTCAATGTTTAATTCTACTGTAACACTAAATTGTAAAAATAAAATATTCATCAAATTGTAAAAAGATATTTAGCTCTTCATGTTCTATAGATCCTCTTGAAATAAGAGCATTAAAATGCAGAAGGGATGAACTTTTTAATCCAAAAATGCTCTGTCCAACGTGTATAAGAAGACTTTTATTTGCAGCATTTCTAGACTTAGACCTTCATCAGGAATCTTAAATCATCCTAAATAGGGGGTCGCTTTTTTCTCCACACGGCAAAAACATTTGGAAAACGTAGACAAATACGGTGGCATTCTAATCTACATAAAAAAAATAAAAAGGCACCGTATGTCTACATTTTTTTAAGTGAAAAGGGGCTCCTCAGTGGAACAGTGTGTAGTACTACTGCCTTGTAGCTAGAAAGTTCTAGGTTTGATTCCCGGCCCGGTGTTTTTCTGCATGGAGTTTGCATGTTCTCCCTAAGCATGCGTGGGTTCTCTCCAGGTACTCCAGCTTCCTCCCACAGTCCAAAAAGATGACTGTTAGATAAATTGGTTTCTCACAAAGTTCACACTGCAGCCTGATGTGACCCAAATCTGATTTTTGGCCCATATGCGACCTGGATCTGATCTTTTCACGGCTGTCTGAACAATACAAATCCGATCTTTTCCAATGCGACGCAGGTCACTTGGCTATTTAGTCCTGAATATATATATTTTTTCCTTTAACACAAATACAAATTAATGAATACAACTGCATGAATCTGCTGCTGTGATTCAAAAAATTCAACTTTACAAGTTATGCCTTCATTTTCACTTTTGACACAAATGTCACACTGCTAAAAATGAGCCGTGACTTGTGGGTAGTACCCATGATCGGACAGCAGAGGGCGCAGCCTGTTTGGTCAGTATGTACAGCTGTCACCCAGCTCATCATAAGCAGAAGCGGTCGATGCCAGTGCTTTACCGTATTAACAGGAGAAGCGGCGCAAGTGAAATTAGACACTGCTGTCGGTAATTTATAAATGTTTTAAATCAGGTTGGATCCGGATTAGCCAGCAGGTGGGTCCAGATCCAGACCTTGGTCCGCTAAGCCGTGACCTCTGGTATGTCTATGTAAACAACGGTCAACGTAAGCTTTTTTCCCCGCCAATAAGCTCCGGAAGAGAATGAGAAAAACGCATGAATCCCTGCTCTCCCATTTCATCTGGGTTAACCCAGTTCACTTGGACGGGATGTGTGCAGATGTGCAGGTGCAACGCAGGTCAGATGATGCTATTAAGTCTGTTTCAGCTGGAATACCTTCCTTTTCTTTATAAATAAACAGCAAAAGAAGTGATTTGTGCCTTTGTGGATGGGAGAGATGCTGCATGTTCATCCTGACTGGATTTGACAAGAGTTTACTTTATCAGTTACCAGCTGTGAAACTAATAAAGAACTGGAATGAATGGATGAAGCACAGCCGGTCCAGATGGATACCGACTAGAAGTTTCTTCTTTATGACCAGTTGGCCAACATAGGATATTTAAATACCAGAGGAATCAAAGGGTTATTTTGTCCCTCACCTCTTCCCGTTGGACGACAGCCTGACGTAGAGCTTGTCTGTATCTGGAACCACCCTCTGGATGAACACCTGCTGGTCGTCTCGCTCCCCATACGGACCTGGAACCACACAAACCCAGCTGAAGCCGCCGAGGAACAGAACTGAGAAATAAATCTGGACCTGAAACGGCGTCGTTGGCGGCGGTACCGATCTCAGTCCCGGCGCTGCAGCCGCCGTGTCCGTCGATGTCGTCCAGGCTCAGGATCTTAAAGGAGGTGAGCGGAGTGGACCCAGGCTGGGTGGAGATCATCCCTCTGAAGCGGGTCACCGTCCATGTTCGCACATGGTTGTTATCGGCACAGACTGAAAAACCAGAGCAGAACCATCAGAACCGGACAACCCCCCAGTTCAAAGCTGGACCCGGTCGGTCAGAGGAGCGTACCTGAGATCAGGTGCTTCTCAGATAGCATGATCTTGGTGACGGGGCTACGGTGGACAGAGAAGGTCTGGAACAGCTGCGGCCCGGAGCCCACCGTCTCCGGGTGCTGGACGATAACCCGGACCGTGCCAGAACTGGTCCCGTATGCGATCTCGATCCAGTTCCCGCTGTCACCTGAAAACATAAAGGTGGAGGTCATTACTTAGCTTCTGAAGTCCGGTCAGATCCGGGAATTATCCCAACAATGTTTAGATCAGATACTAGACTTAATCACATTGGACCTTTAGTTTTGGTGTTGTTAGGATTCAGTTTAGAGTCAGAGCTCAAGTTTAAGGCTTCAATTGGTTAGAAATATATATAGACATATTATATATATATATATATATATATATATATATATAAGAACATCTGGACGGTACGACTGCATATTAAGGCCAGGCTAGAGAGTTTTTTTATTTTTTATTTTGAGAATAAAGTTGTAATATTCGGAGAATGAAGCCATCATACAACAACCCGTTTCAGAAAGAAAGCTTCGACCTGCATATGATGGCTGACCAGCTCCACCAAACAGCAACCTGAGTCCACTTTGACCTGCTGCCCAATTTGTTGCAGGTGCTAAAAGATATCTTTATATGTCAAACCAGAACCAAAGTATAACTTCACATGATGCTCAACATTCCTCATTTTAGGGAAGACGATGCTTCTTGTAAGAGTTGTCATAAAATATGTTTTTCATAATTTTAAAACTTTATTCTCGGAATTTTGCGACTTTATTCTCGGAATTTTGTGACTTTATTTTCGGGAATTTTGCGACTTTATTTTCGTAATTTTGCGACTTTATTTTCGTAATTTTGTGACTTTATTTTCGTAATTTTATGACTAATATCATTGCGACTTTATTCTTCTAATTTTGCGACTTTATTCTCGTAATTTTATGACTTATCATTGCGACTTTATTCTCGTAGTTTTATGACTTATCATTGCGACTTTATTCTAGTAGTTTTATGACTTATCATTGAGACTTTATTCTAGGAATTTTGCAACTTTATTCTCGTAATTTTGCGACGTTATTCTCGTAATTTTGCGACGTTAATCTCGTAATTTTGCGACGTTAATCTCGTAATTTTGCGACGTTATTCTCGTAATTTTGCGACGTTATTCTTGTAATTTTGCGATTTTATTCTCGTAATTTTGTGAATTTATTCTTGTAATTTTGAGACTTTATTCTCAATGTCGTAATGTTATAAATTTATTCTCAAAATAGAAGACAAAAAATCCCAAGCTTGGCCCTAATACTCCGTCGTAGGATGGAGAGCCGCCTTACTAAAAATATATATACATACATTTATTTTTCAAGATATTCATTTCTATTTCCAGCTCTGTCACAGAACCAGTAAGGTGAATGAAGTGGGTCGCAGTGGACCTGATCCTTACTGGTTTTGGGGGTCAGGTAGACGCTGAGTGCAGTGATGGCGTCTTCGGTTGGATCTCTGTAGAGCTCCGTCACTAGCAGGTCGTTGTCCTTCATCCTCAGAGGAAACTTCTGAACGTCTGATCAACAGCAGAGAGGAAGGTGAGGAACCAACTTAAATGATTCGGATCAGTCAGAATATTTCACTGCCTGGTCGATGTGGAGGTGTATCCTGGTGTCTGTAGCCATGGCGACAGCCTCGGTTTCTACCTCTAACGCTGTAGCAGCAGAGATTCTTACCGATGTAGTAGATGGAGCCGTTGTTGCAGCCCAGGATGAGGAAGGAGCCGGCCGTGTCGTAGCTGCTGATCGGAACCACATCCTGGTTCTGGAGGGAGAGAGAATAAAAAAAAAAAAAAAAAAAGATTCTGAAGTCACTACCACACGCATGTCACAGGAAACGGTCCAGAACCCGAGGCTCCGCCCACCTGCCAGTGCTTGGTGACGGCGTTCCAGACGCCGACCTTTCCGGTGTGGCTGGTGGCGATCAGCTGGTTACCAACGAAGAAGAGAGCCTCTGCCGGCACATTGAGGCTGAAGACGCCTGCAGGAGGAAACAGATCCGTTTACAGTCTGAGGTTTGGGTCCAGATGGGCTTGGTTCTGAACCAGGGGAGACCGGGGCTAGTTATCACACGGGCTAGTTGTCACATTGCAATTCTCTTCTCCACCAGAGGGTGCGACTAAAAACTGGAATACTACTTTTCTTCATTTGCATGGTCAGGTGAGAAGAAGACAACACATTTTTAGTTTAGATGAACACCAACTGAACATTTTCCACTACCCTAAGTAAAAAATATTGACTCTATATTTTTAAATAAGTTCAATTCAGATAAAAATCCTAGGAGTTACACATGTGGACTTGTTAAAATAGATATTAAGACATCCTCTCATATCAGTGACATCAGTCATCGTTCTGATTTAAGTTAACGTTAAGCTAAAGCTAGAATGAGCAAACATGAACATTCAGGGCAACTTGTCACAGTCATTTTGGGGCAAGTTGTCACATATAACGACAACCCTAAAATGATTATTTTCAAATAATGATTTAAATGATCACACCCTAAGAAAGATTTTACTTAATTTTTATAGATAAAATAGTGGTTTAAAAGAAAGAAGAAGGTTCAAAGATGGTCAGGAGTTATAAAAGAACAATGCCGGGAAAGCACTCAGAATTTAAGACATTTCAGCCTTAGAAAAGGGAAGAGTTCTTGGAGACAGAATTTGCTCAGATCACCTTTACCAGGACCTAACTCTACCAAGCCCACGCACCAACTGGACCATCACTGGATGATTAGAGCCTGGTCCTTATAGAACCATTTGGAAACAGCCGTCCAGGAGAACCATGGTTGCAGTGAATGTAAAGGATGGCCGCATTAAGAATGCATCCCTGGCAATTCGCTCTATGTATGCAAAAACTGCAACCGAGATGGAGACTCTGACTAGTGAGATCTCCTTTGGTTCCTGGACCAGTTTGTTTGTAATGCTTGTTGCTTAATATTTCATTATATTTATATCCCAAGTGTATTAATAGTGAATCATTGTAATTTATTCACTTTCCATTAAGGAAATAAGAACAATTCTTTTTTCCTTATTGTATTGGTTGCAAAATCCAGTGGCTTCTTACCCCACATAGTGTGACAACTTACCCTTTGGTGGGGCAATTTGTCACATGTTGACAATGTCGAATGATTGCTTAGAACTCTGTACTGACACAAGATATGAAAATGACATGAATACAAAATATATACCTGAAAATCAGCTACATATTTTTTTAATATATGATGTTTTGATTCCAAGATATAAATATGAGTGTAAAAAGTGACAACCAGCCCCGGTCTCCCCTATGCATCATCATCATCATCATCATCATCATCATCAATGCGCCACTAAAACCGCCCTGAGTTAAACAGTGTAAAGGTCATCCAAAGGTTCACGCAACACCTGATTCTTATCGTCCCATCAGAGCAGAGACGTAAAGCTGAGGCAGGAAGGAGGAAGAGAAAAGCTGACCCGATGTAAACCAGTACGGTAAATCTAATGATTATTATGAAACAGATTGAAATATTGTTTGCAGGGATTAAAGTAAAAAAATTCCTGAGCCTGAACTTTTTCGACACAGGCAAGAAACTCACATATTATATTATTCATTTGAGTCA
>NW_015151334.1:272446-274986 GCF_000732505.1 Cyprinodon variegatus
CGAACCGAACTGAGACAGTCGAACCGAACGGTTCGGACGGTTTTCATAAACCGTTCCATCCCTAGATGACATGTGTTGTGAATTGGCGCCACATAAATAAACTGAATTGAATGATTGAAGACTAAAATTGACTTTTGAAAATCCAATACCAAAAACGGCCAGAAGATGGAAAAAGTTAATCTTGCAGAAGCAAATGCCTGGTTCACCTAACTTCCTGCACCAGCTGCTAAATGGCTCGCCACCTCGCCACTACTCCTCCAGCCATGCCCAGCGCCATTTATTTAAGGCCTTTATCTGTGGTGGCGACATCTTCCCTGGAGTTCATGATCTGCATTGTTCCCACTCCATGCTATTCCATTCTCTCCATCATCCTTCTCTCCAAACACAAAGTTTCATTTATTTTCTGATTTTTTTTTTTACACGTCTCTTTGTAGAATGAGCCTTTAAATGGCGCAATGTGACTTTCTGTGTAGAACTTCAGCGCTGCACCACAATCTATCTGGCAACTAGAGGAAGAAACAAGAGGAGGATGTGCATGCTTTCCTAAGACCCGCCCATTTCTTCTTTTGATTGGCTGATACTGTTTCAGAGCGCTACTTTGCTATCATTGGCTGACAAATGGAGGAGGGATTTGGATTGTCTTTTTTAGATTTATTTATGGTAAATGTATTTTCCTGAGATTTTTTTTACCCACCGGCAAAAGCTATGAAGCGGAAATCTGACCTGGGGCCTGAATACTTTAATCTCTGTGTTTGTATTTATTTAAAAAGATGATAAATAAAATATCGCATTAAAACACATTTGGAATATTAAGATAAAAAAAAAAACAATTAGATTATTTTTCTAAATCATTCATCCATATTAAAAAAAAAAAATTATTATTAGTTAACTAACAAATATCATAATAGAACCTAGAAAAGAAAAAACCCCAAAAGAATTAGCTAAAACTACAAACCCTATTAATTAATATTTACGATCAATTTAACAAGAAATACTAATTATCTGAACCGGATCAAACTGGACCAACACTTGAACTGAGGGAATCTAAATCTACTCCGACAGACAGCAGTCATACCGATTTCATTCCCATTGCCGTCGGGACAGATGGACCAGAGGATGATCTCCGTTACCGAGGCGACGGCCACCATCTTGTCATTGTCTCCCAGCGAGCCGCCCATCACCTTGGCGTTGAGGGCGACTCTGTCGATCATGCAATCGAGGCGAGGGGAGGTGAAGACCTGCTGCCAGCCGGTGGACTCCTTCATCCTAACAGAGGAGGGAAGGAGACTCCGTCATGGTTCTAATTCATCATCCAGAACCTCAGCTACATTTTCTCCCCGTCAGAACCGAGCATCAGGAGAGACGGACAAACCCAGCCAATCAGAATCTAGCAGGAAATGATGCGTTTACCTGTAGCAGACGACGAACTGAGCATACGCCACGGCGATCCAGTTATGGTGTCCGCAGATGATCCGAACCATGCCGGAATCTGAGGATCCACCTGCAGACGTCCGCTCCTCGGTCCGACCCAGAATCCCGGAGTTCCCCAGGTTCGGAGGCATCGTGTTGCTGCGTCTGACCGGCGCTCTCTCCGCCGGCACGGCCCGACCCGCCATGAACTGTGGTCCGGCTACGCTGTGACGGTTCCGGCGCTTGGCCGGGTAAACTGAGGGAGACGCAGACAGAGAGCGGTTCCAGAACACACAGGGTTTCAGCATTGTTCAATAAACCCGAGGCGTCCAGGATGGACCCGGACCTCCAGAACCGGGTCTTAGCTTCCTTTAGTTCTGCGGGGTCAGAGGGCCTACCTGGTGGGGGCAGGTATCCGTTGAACAGAACATTTCCGCAGGAGGACCGGTCCAGCTCGTCGCACAGCTGCAGCTTCCGCACTGAAATAAAAAGATCCAACCTTTATTTCCGGGCTTCAGGCACCATGTTCACCAGAACATTCTCCTCGTTCTCCGTCTCACCCAGGGGCGTGATCCCGTAGAACTCCGCCTCGTGCATGAGCATGTGCACGTTGATGGAGCGAGGGTACAGCTCTTTGCTCCGCAGGAAGTTGAGGATTGGAGCGAACAGGGAGGGGTCTCTGTCGATGAAGATCTGAGGACAAAAACCCAGAGAGCGTCACAGCCGGGACCGCCACGGAAAAAAAAGAGAACACACGGATACGGGAATACTCACGGCTCCATCGTCATCCTTCAGCGTCGAGATGCGGCCGCTCAGGAGGCTGAAGGTTAACGCAGAAGAAGAAACATCAGAGACACAAACGCTCTAATCAGACGGACTGATGTTTAATGGTTAATGCTGACTGACTCACCTGGAGAAGAAGGAGTCAGGAACCCAGGTGAGCGTCTGTCGGGAGGTGCTGAATCTGGAAAACATTTCAGAGCTCGTCTTTCTACTCGTCATGGAAGTTTGGATCGATTCAGATCAGCTAAACCTGAAACATCAGCTCTGTTCCTCCTAGATTTACTGCTTAGATCCCTTGAGCCTCACTGCTTAAGGCCAAACTCACTTTTTCATTTCAATTCAGTTTA
>NW_015151334.1:278188-280006 GCF_000732505.1 Cyprinodon variegatus
AAGATTCAACTGAAAAGCATCTAATTAGACGCTCCTTTGGTTTAATTTAAGTGAATAGAACCATATTTTATTCTAATAGCCAAAAAAAATATGATTGTTATTTCTTTATCGTGGATTGAGAAAGTTAATTTGACAGTAACCGGTCAAAAGTTTGCAATGATTTTACTTTCGTGCAAAATGATCTTTAAACCACTGATCTCTATTTATTCACTGGATTGCGGGTGGCCCATTGCTAGTACAGGCGAAGTGAAGCCAGTGGCTGCCATTTTGGTACTCCCTAGTTAGACCAGTCGCAATGTGAACAATATGTGCGCTACAGCATTGAATAACAATGATTTTTATAATTTTTAGGTGGACTTTTAAAATAAAGAAAAGTTCATCACTTTGACACACACTTGCTGTTTCATAGCATAAGTAGATTAATTCAATTCAGTTTATTTCTATGGTGCCAATTCACAACACATGTCATTTCAAGGCACTTTATAGTTCACCAGATCATACAGTGAAATTGATTTAGTTTTCTATCTAAGGAAAATCAGTTGATTGCATCGACTCATTGACTCTACAGCAATCCCTCACACTAAGCATGTTTGTAGCGACAGTCGAGAGGAAAAACTCCCTTTTAACAGGAAGAAACCTCCAGCAGAACCAGGCTCAGTGTGAGCGGCCATCTGCCGAGGCCAACTGGGGTTCAAGGAGACAGAAGCAGAGACACAGAAGGCAACTGTAAACTGTAACATATGAAAAAAAAATAGGCCCATCACATTGCATAGTCATTATGAAGTTTATAAATCATGTAATATGACATATTATACAAATCCATTACAATAAAAATTAATTTGTTAATGGAGCATAATAATACAGATCAGCAAAAAAGTGCTAAACTGATGAAGGGCAGGTCATATGAACAGCGGTGTCAAAAGTACAAACATTTGTTACTTAAGTAGAAGTATAGATACTGCAGTTTAAAAACACTTTGTTAAAGTTGAAGTATCAACTTGACCTCTTTACTCAAGTAAAAGTTAAAAAATGTGCTCCAAAAACTACTTAAAGTATAAAAGTATAAATTAACCTTTAAAAAAAACAGCCAGATGCCACTATATGAATAGAAAGCTCAATTTTTCTACTATTTGGAAAATTTCTTTGATAGGGCCAAGGATGAGGGAGGTCTGGTTGGTCTCCGTCTCCCGATACGCTCTCGTCTGTGTCCGACCTTTGAGACATTTCTTTTTCTGAATCCGACACTAACCAGTGACTGTTTGCATTCTATGACTCATCCAATCACACTAGTTTTCACTAGATGTTGATGGTACCAATGATCTGCATTGGATGGCACACATGACGTGAAATAAATATTTATAAACATTGAACCGGAGCCAAGAGTAACGAGTAAGTTACTGGTTAGTGCGCACGGCTCATGTACGGAGGCCTTAGCTCTCAATGTGGGCGACCCGGGTTCGAAACCGGCCTGTGGTCCTTTGTTGCATGTCTCTCCCCCTCTCTCATATCCCGTTTCCTATCAGCCTAGTGTCCATTAAAAATTAGCCACTAGTGCTGTAAAAAAAAAAAATTTAGGAATAGAAAGTACAGAGTGGAAGTAGGAAGGAAAATAAGTAATTGAGTAAATTATAGACACTTAAAAGATGTACTTAATTACAGTAACAAAGTATTTGTACTTTGTTACTTGACACCTGTTAATATAAATGTGTTGATTACATTGTTATGGTAATTACATATGATTTCAAGATTTTGCATCAAGACTGAATTACAAGTATAAGTCTGTAGTATTTTTATATTTGTAGATTATGCATGCATGAT
>NW_015151334.1:281244-285553 GCF_000732505.1 Cyprinodon variegatus
CGTCATCCACTTAATAAAGGTTTACTACATTTACATTTCTTAGTGAACTACTTTCCATTAACTCTACTTTCTAACGTTAGACACAATGTTGATGGTTAACTCAGCCAATATGTTGGAGTCATCCTGAGATAGGCAGACTAAGGTTACGCCATACCATACATACCATACATACATACTATACCATGGGATACA
Source organism: Cyprinodon variegatus (assembly GCF_000732505.1). Classification (NCBI taxonomy): domain Eukaryota; kingdom Metazoa; phylum Chordata; class Actinopteri; order Cyprinodontiformes; family Cyprinodontidae; genus Cyprinodon; species Cyprinodon variegatus. The sequence goes on from NW_015151334.1 coordinate 281,437, forward strand.
TGGGCCTTATATATGGATATCCTTGCTTAGTACATCCACCGACTGTAAAATTACCTGTTAAATGTCTTCTCACAGTCAGGAAACTACTTGTTTTTGCAGTCAAATGCTACACATGTAGGCATTTTTACCACGCATCTCTGTGGGAGCAGGAAGTACCAATATAGCTTCACTTTTTTGGGCGATTAGCAATCCAGTGAATAAATAGAGATCAGTGCTTTAAACACTTAGTTCCACATGAAGCATTAAGCTTTATAAATAAAGCCCCAATAGTTTATAGCTTGCTTTTATAAAAACCAGGGCCTGAAACTTTTACACGTCACTTTCCATGCAAATATTATACTCTAATAAATCTAAAAAAGCTACTAAAATGTTCAGTCCTCATGCCAGGTCTGACCCATCTGTACAGGGATGAGCACATTGTTTTGAGACACAGGAAACTGGAGACACAGATGATCAGGTGCCCTTCCTACTGACCCAAGCAGACCTAAAAAAAAGAAAGAAACACAGCTAATGTTTCAGTTAGGTGGTTCTTTTCCATCAAAATACTCAGGAAACCCTGAGGGACCAGGTTACCACATGGGTCAAACTCTAAGAGATGAGAAACTGGCAGCCAGCTCCAATTATACAGGGAAGGGAAAATGAGTGGCAGGTTTTGAGGAAAGCACACCTGCAGTGACATAGCGACCTCTGGTGGAAGGAGAAAGACTAACAAACACAAAACAGACAAACCAGAGAACCCTGACACCAAGAACCTATGACATGAATAATAAAAAAAAAAAAGGCAAATTAGCCATCTTAAATCAGACTGTGCAATATTCGAACCTTTTCTAACAAACACATTCCCCTCTCTGATGATGAACAGAATAGGTTTTTTCAAGGTGTGCATTTAATTCAGTTTATTTATATAGAGCCAATTCAAAACATTTCGTCTCATGACACTTTACAGAGAGAATTCAACCAGATCATACAGTCAAACTGATTCATTTTTTTCTATCTAAGGCAAAAGTATAACTTTGTGATAAAAGTTGGTGGGGTAGCAGCTGATGGATGTACAACTACTCAACCCCAACGCTTTAAATAATGTATATATTTTCCAAGAATGAGCTCAAACATATATTTATTAAATGCTTTCCTATTGTTGAGAACACAAGAGAACCACAGTACACTGATATTTATAGTTACAGACAAATGCCTGCCTTAAGTGCATTATTTATAAAGGGCTCAAAAACATAACATAACCGATAGCGATGCCAACAGCAATATATCCTGCATCCCTAGTCTGGACACAGCTTGACTTCCATCCATCCATCCATGCATGGCTTCCCTTTAAGCTGCATCAGTGATTATCCTCCTTCACAAGCAGCAAAATCAAATTTAAAAATTTGTCCCAAATGTCATTGACAGCCAAAGGGTTTAACTTTGTAATGAACGTTGGCGGCGACGGTCTAAGGGTGGGGGCTGATGGACCTACAGTTACTCCACCCGAACGCTTTCATTAGGTTTTTGTATTTTCCAAATATTAGGGTGTGCATTTAATTTTCTTGTAAACTTTCTGGTAAACTTGGAGATATATTCTATTGCATGTTGCATATCCCAGTAAATCTGTTTCATCTTTAAATCTGCAGCTCTCCCTACTTCTCTCTGTGCTCTAATTAAAAAGATTTATGAACCTCTTTACTAATATAATGATGCCAGAAGCAAAATTTCAAGATATGTAGAAGATCTGCAGTCTGATTCTGTCTGTGCAATAAGAAAAAAGGTTAATTTTAACCTGTAAGTGGGAGTTGTACAGATTGGCCTAAAAGTTATGAGTTCACAAAAGAGTCACATGAACCATATCTGACTGGAAATCAATTTCAGTTCAACACAACTGTTTATATTGGCGCAACAAACTAATTTAGTCTTTTTGAACATATATCAACAGGGAAAATGTTCACACATCAAAATTACAAAAAGCCTGTTTATGAGCACAAACATTACAAGTAACAAACAAAAATTTCATACGTTGTTTTGGTGAATTGTTCAACTAAATTTAAATGTTCTAACTTAACTCAAAATTAGTTTGGGAGCAGCTTGAATGAAAAGCTTTTTAACCAAACTAACAATAAAGTTTTGATTGTAACTAACACAGATTGAATTTCCAACATGACTTTTGTGTCAGCCTAACATAACATTCAATTCTGATCAGTTGCTGTTTTAATGACATGAACTCTAAAATGTGTACTTTTAAAGACTTTCATTTTTCGGTTCAGTTCCTTTCTATTTATTCCACACTCTTATCATTAACGAGTGCAGGAAGCCAAGATAAAGTTCTGCCGGAAAACCAATATTGACACTTAAGTCCATTAATGATACGGAAGCTATTAAAGAGCTTTAATTTGTGTATTTATGTACAACTGTTAGCATAACGTTTGTCACGTCACCCAGCCAGCATATATCGAACATTTAAGCAGAAGACATTTGCTGCCTGGCAACAGTATGAACAGTGCTGATTAAATAAAACCTCACGAATGGGCTTATTCCAAATGGGGGCAAACTGTAGCTCTTAGCTTCTTTTCCGCTCTTGGGGTCAACAGCAAAACGTCTATCCCGGGTAGGAAAGGAGCTATGGACTGCTGTGCTGAATCCAGACAGCCTTTAGCCTAACGGACTTCAGTATGTGATGAAAATGTACATGAATCATGCTGGTCAGATCAGGACAGAGGAAGATCAAAGTTCTCTATTTTAAAACCTAAAATATGTGAAGGTTTTGACTTAACTTGGCTCAGGTTATCCTGAGCTATCTCTATAGTTTTGCTGCTATAGGCTTAGACTGCTGGAGGACATAGGGACCTCTGTTTCATCATTCTGCTTCATTCTGGCTCTATTTTCCCATTCTGCAGTATTTGTTAGTTCCACCCATAACTTTATGCTTTCCCTACTGTTTCCTCATAGTAGGTTAATCTGGTCTGTTTTTGTTTGGCTGTGACTTCATCCTGGAGATAAATATCAGCTGTGCTTCTGCCATCAACACCTTTGTGTATAGATGTTGGAGCTGAGCCTGTTTTATCAGTTTAGTCCTACTTCTGTTATGCTACATTCAGACTGCACGCTGTAGAAGCAGCAAAAGCAGCTAGTTTAAATGCAAAGTCAATGGTTGACATGCATCTTGGTGCAGAAAAAGATCATGCAGCGCATTTTGAGCAGAAGAAGCAGCGCGTCTGAGCAGCCGAAGCAGAGCCTTACTACCTTCTGAGCATCTGACCTGCGTGATGATGCACTTCAGAAGCAGCTGCTTCTACAGTTGGAAAGATTAAACTTTTGCTGATCAACACGCCACTTCAACCAATCAGAGAATCTGATCTGGGAGCTGGAAGAGAGACAGATACAGCACTGCTGATGCAGAGCGCTATGATCACTCCTCTGAAATGGTTTATTAACGCCTAAATTAACTTAAATTGTTGAAACCTGCCGGCAAAATATGTTCTATTTTATTATTCTGGTGCCTGTAGTTTGGATTATGTACGTGAAAAACGCCTTCCAGCTGTCACAAACAATAGTGCAAAAAAAACGCAAAGAAGTGACCGGGCCAGAGGTTGTTGTTGAACAGGATTTCTAGTGACAGAGCTCCGCCATACAATCGCTCAGACTGCCGGTGTACAGGGGTCTGAGCGTCTCCGACAGTGAAATAATATTTGAAAGCAGTATCGTAATTTTGTTGAACTGACTGCACAGATGAAGTTTTCTGGTGGACTATTTTACTTTTTAAAACTACTTATTAACCCACTTATAACAGCAAATATAGCTGCCATTGTTAGTGGCAAAGAAAGCATAGTTCAGCTCCGCCCAAAACACATCAGATACGCTTTTCGACCGCGCAGCTAGAGCAGCAAAGATGCTTCAGCAACGCGCCAGAACTAAACTTGTACAAGCATAAAAAATGAAGCATCACGCGCATTTCTGCTCCTTCTGCTGTGTTTGTTCTGAAGGTAGGATTACTGGGACTAACTGTATGTGCTTTCTTTATCGTCTGACATGGGGGCTGGCTCAGAGCTTGTCTGTCTGGCTGTATGTTTCCTGGACGGGGCCGCCTGTGGAGTTGGTTGACAGTTACATTTTCTATGTCTACTTCTGTTTC
>NW_015151334.1:285638-289403 GCF_000732505.1 Cyprinodon variegatus
TAGTGTGAGGGATTGCCTTTGAGTCAATGAATCGATGCAATCAACTGGTTTTCCTTAGATAGAAAACTTTGAACCAATCTGACTATTATCCGGTTTGATTGTCTCTGTAAAATGCCTTGAGATGACATGTGTTGGGAATCGGTGCTTTATAAATAAACTGAATTGAAAAATTGAATAATGTCCAAATATTAATTATCCAAAAATAATTATTGTAAGTAAGAAAGTAAAGGTTCCCTCCAGAACTCAAAGCTTAATGAAAATAGTTGATTGTAGCTTTATTTTAGACATAATGGATGTATAAATATATGTGTATATTACTAATGAAAGTCTTTATTGGGAAACAACGGATGTTTCGCTCATTCATTTTCCTGTTGGAGTTCTGTAGATTGTCCCTTAAGTCCTGTCACCAATCTGCTTTGGGCCACCCCTCAGTTTCTCTGCTGTCTGCCATTTTGAAAGCCGTTTACAATCGGATCAGTTCAAACACCAGACTATGGATCCATTCATAATAGCTCCTTTCATTTGTCATCTCTCTACTTACCAAACGTATTTATTCGCTTCCTCACTCACCAAAACATTTACTTCTTCCTTAGTTAAACTGCACTTCTTTGCTCTCTTTCCTACGGTTGCCATCGGTAACCATGAAATAACATTGATTAGTTGGCTCATTTAAATACACAATAAAATGCACGTGGTGCTTTTGACCATAAGTGCTTGGACATGGACGGGGGGCTGAACATGAGGTGGAGCCTTGAACTCTGAGGGAAGAGCTTTGATTTATAAAGGAAGTGAGCATCGTTTCATGAAACAGATTTTTTTTTTTACCCTTATTTGGGTATCTGGAGTCATACTTTTTAAATATGGAACCGAAACACCAGCTTTTATAAATGAAACTCCAAGTGAGAGGTCAGATGTTCAGTGTTGTTTCAGCAGAGATAAGCGGAGATGCTCCACTTCCTCCTCCTGTGTCTGACATCTTCCTCTTCCCTGCTGGGCTCCTCTTCCTCCCATTATCTGGCAGCAGTGTCCACAAACATCCATCCTGGAAAACATCTCTGGGTTCTCCCTCCATGATCATCTGAAGTCAGTCACCATCTCTCAGATGCTGCTGAGGGTTAAAGGCGCATTTACACACCTACTGACAAACCCAACACTAAAAATAAAAAGATGGCTTCATATAAGAAATAAAACATTCTTATGTATGTAAGAAATGAAAGAAGAACCATCTAACAATAGACCTCAAATTAAAAAAATAAAATATGTACCACATGAAAAAAGAATACAAAACCAATCATAAATTAATGTTGTTGATTCATGTAAAAACTAACTTAAGTGAAAGGTGTAGTTCTGTGTATAATCATATTAAATGTTCAGTTTTAGATTTGATATGTCTTCTCATTTTAAGACATGCTTTTTAAAGATGAACTACATTTTATAACTTTACATCTTTATGGAACCCCTCTCCTGGTTCTTCTCTTCTAAGTCATCCTAATTTGGTTAAAGGGAAACATCTAGAATGTTCTCTGATTCTTTCGACAGGTAAAACTAGAGGGTCCAGATTAGAAATGTTTTATAGCATTTTCTTAGCATGGGGAAAAACAAGCTTCTTCCTGTTTTGAGTCCCTATTTGTTAAACTATGGAGTGAATTTTGTTCCATTATTTTTGCAAGGAAATAGCACATGTTGTAAATGACCATTAGAAAAAAATGCAATCAAGTAATGAAACTATTTCAATTCAATTCAGTTTATTTATATAGCGCTAATCAACAACACAAGTCACCTTAAGGCACGTTACGGTTGACCAGATCATAAGGTAAAATTGATTCAAAGTTCTCTATCCAAGGAAAACCAGTTGATTGCATCAACTCAGAGGCAATCTCTCACACTAAGCATGCTTGTAGCGACAGTGGAGAGGAAAAACTCCCTTTTAACAGGAAGAAACCTCCAGCAGAACCAGGCTCAGTGTGAGCGGCCATCTGCTGAGGCCGACTGGGGTTCAAGGAGACAGAAGCAGAGATACAAAAAGCAGCTGTAAAAGGCGGCCCCGTCCAGGAAACACACAGCCAGGGAGACGAGCACCGAGCCAGCTCCCATGTCAGAGGATGAAGAGAGCACATCCAGCCACTCACGGTCAGAGAAACAAGACTACACTGGAAAAACAGGCCGATCTCCAACATCTATAAACAATTTGCTGATGGTATTAAGAAAATATCAGAGTTATGATCAAAAACATCTTTAAAAATGTGTGTATTTTTCTTATTTTATTACATTTTTAAATACCAGATAATGGACATAACTGTCTGTCTGGTTTATAGCTGAATTTTAAATCAGATATTATGAGCAAACTAGAACTCAATACTTTAAGAGACAATTTTCCAAGTACTCTGTAATTTTCTGGTTGATAATTTTTCACATTTATTTAGTGCTACTCTTATTTAAATACACGTTTTAGATACTCTACCCTCCTCTGCATATATTTTAGCAAATGACAAATAACTTCCAGCCCCATTATCTGTTTACTGTATTTTCATCTCATAATAGCTCAAGTGTCCTACAGTGTGGATAGCAATGACTCAAGCAAGGGTACCGATATTTCACAGGAATTTTAATTAGTAAAAGTGCAGGAAACTACTCCTAAAAGTACATTTTACCAAAGTAAATGTAACACAGTAAATGTGACCAGTTACTACCCACCTCTGCTTGTTTCTCTCCGTAGTTTAAAACTTTCGATGCTAAGATAAAAAAAAAAAAGAAGTTCTGTGCAAGTTTAATGAGCAATTAAACATTTGGACATTAAAGTTTTATTTTATTCTCTTTTTTATAGACCTCAAACAAAAGCAAAACAGCTGATTAATGTGGAAAATAATTCCTGTGTTTCTAAAGCTGTTTATTTTTTAAATTCACATCTGCAGATATAACAGCATTTCAACCTGCAAAGACTCACATAGAAGACAAGCAACAAAAGAAAGTCTTAATGCAATGAAAAACAAAGCCTTTGGCTCTCAGTTCCCAGTGAAAAATAAAATCATAGAGAATGAAGCTGACAGAGTTGCAAAAGAGGAGCATCAAAGGGGGACTGGATGTAAGGGGAGGCTGAATAAAGTCTTTCAGTCTGAAGACTTTGGCTTTATTTACCATTAAAACAGGATATAAACAAGAAGTTGTTGACAAACTAAACTTCACAAGAACAATTATTCCAGACTTAGAACACATGAAGCCCTTGTTTCTTGTCAGCATTTTTATATATTTGACTTTTAATTAGATACTAACAGATGTAAACTCTGGTGTCATAAGGTCATGTTATTATGGTACACATGGTTTCTATTAGGTTGCTGCTCTGGTATAAACCGATTTACACTGAGGAGCTACGGTGAAGACAAACTTCCACTGTTCTGCACTGTTTAATATCAAATTCTATATTTACTCTTGTCTCATTGCCCTGCAAACCTTATGAATGTGGAAAGTCTGCATGGCAACATCTCCTTTTTAAAGCCATGAATTCATAAAGCTGCATTATAAACCAGGGGAATTCCATCAACAAACTATGAAATGAGAAGTTCTTACAGTTGTTCTGTGGAGGAGTTCTGGGGTCTGTTTCAAAAAGCAGGTCTACTAAAAACTCCAAGTTTTTTTTAACCTGAAATAAGGCAAACTTAAAGTCATAGGGAAGTCATATTTAATTGTCAAATCATTCTGGCTTAAACATGTATATAAATGAACTCTTTATAAGGTGATATTGTCCCAAAAATCAGAATATTTGTTTTG
>NW_015151334.1:291419-294285 GCF_000732505.1 Cyprinodon variegatus
TGCTTCCGACAAACCGGCCACAACCAAACTTGCTTGTGAACCTTCCGCCACAACAATCCCGCCCTCTTGATAAATGACCAATTACTTTATTCAGTCCTGTAAAGTCGTGCACCACTTGGGAGAATTCGGAAATGCAACAGTTGGAACAGCCATATCCCTATGACATGTTCATATCTCTTATAGATTCCTTGATTGTTTTCAGGCACATTGGAGGTTCTTTGAGCAGGTTTCATCCAAAGACTTATTCAGACCTCTTAACTTTAACCAGTACGAGTAATGCAGTCTGATAGTTCAACATTGGGTGTTCATTAATCAAAATGCTAAAAGATGTAACCGACCGTGGGACCTGTGACAGAAAAATGAGCCAGAAACACAAAGGTTTTGTTTTTATTGGGGTTTTATACATTCTCAGAAGTTTTCAGTTACATTCAGGCATATGGCTGATGTCACTACAGTTTTAAACAGTGAGTTTCGACAGTTATTTTAATGAAATCCTGTAGTTGACCCAGAACAACTTGCGTCAGTTCAGTAATTATAAATTGTGGTTTTGGTTTAGCCTACAAAGTTTCCAGCTGCACAAAAATATATCACCCTTCTTAGCAACCTGATTCTTGTTAATGGCTATTTCTGTGTTGATCAGGGGTGTTCAAATCCTTTTTATATATCAGCTCATTTTAATTCCGTTTCTGTTTATTTATATAGCGCCAATTCACAACACATGTCATCTGAAGGCACCTCATAGAGCCAATTCAACTAGATCATACAGTCAGATTGTGTCAAAGTTTTCTATCTAAGGAATGCAAATACATTCAATGCATCAACTCGTTGACTAGAAAGATATCCCTCACACTAAGCATGCTTGTAGAGACAGTGGAGCAGAAAAATCCCTTTTAACAGGAAGAAACCTCCAGCAGAACTAGGCTCAATGTGAGCGGCCATCTGCTGAGGCCGACTGGGGTTCAAGGAGACAGAAGCAGACATACAGAAAGAAGAAGAGATACAAAAGGCAGCTGTCAATCAGCTCCAAAGGCGGGTCCATCCAGGAAACACACAGCCAGGCAGACAAGCTCAGAGCCAGTTCCCTTATCAGAGGATGAAAGAGAGCACAACCAGTAAGTCATAGTGAGAAAAACAGTACACTGACCTACACTGAAAAACAGGCCAATCTCCAACATCTGTAAACGAAGGTGTTGATGGCAGCAGCACAGCTGATATTTCCCTCCAGGATTTTGTCACAGCCAAAAAAGAACAGACTAGATGAAGCTACTATGAGAAAAAGCAGAGAGCATAACATTAGAGTCTGAACTTTATTCTCCCATTCTGAACTGCAGAATGGGAGAATAGAGATAAAATAGTGAAAAGGGGTCCCTATGTCCTCCAGCAGTCTAAGCCTATAGCAGTATAACTACAGAGATAGCTCAGGATAACCTGAGCCACTCTAACTATAAGCTTTGTCAAAATGGAAAGTTTTAAGCCTTGCCTTAAAGGTATTGTGGAGGATTTTTACGAATTATTTAAAACAACGGACCTCTCACACATGCACAACCCTGTATCCGGTTCGAGAGGGAACACCTATTAAACTCGTGCGAGGGCATGTACAAGCCCAATTCTCCTCATGCACACTATTTCAAAGTTGCTGTTCTCATAGCTTTTACAAACTTACTTTGTCTGAACGTCCGCCCTAACCCTAAAATTTCTCCATCACTATATAGAACGGGGACTGTATAGTGGACTTTATAGAAAACTCAGTTAACTTACGTTTTTGCTCGATAAGTGAAGCCTGATAACTAAACGATCTGCCTCCCATTCTACTTTTAGAAATTCTAGGAACCACTAGTAAACCTGCAGACTGAAAGTGAATTGCTCTGTTAGGAACATAAGGAACAATCAGATCTCTGATATAAAATGCAGCGTGGCTATTTAAGGCTTAATATGTGAGAAGGAGGATTTTAAATTCTATTCTGGATTTAACAGGAAGCCAATGAGGAGAAGCCAGGATAGGAGAGATATGATCTCTCTTTTTAAATTTCATCAGAACTCTGGCTGCAGCATTTTGGATCAGCTGAAGGCTTTTAACTACAGATTGTGGACTTCCTGATAGCAAATAATTACAAAAGTCCAGGCTTGAAGTAAAAAAAAATGCATGGGCTAGTTTCTCAGAATCACCCCTGGACAATATATTTCTAATTTTTTGCAATATTCCACAGATGAACTTAGATTTAGACAAACTTTATTGTAATTTTGAATACACCAGGTGTATACAAAATGAAATAACTTTGCTTACAGTTTACAACAGTGAAATTAACATTACCATTGTTGAAAGAAGACGACATATGGAAATTCTAGAAACTACTTTGAGATGGGATATAAATGACAGGTCCTGATCAAAAATAACACCAAGATTTTTTACTTTGTCATCTGAGATCAGTTTAATCCCACCCAAATGAAGTGACTGACTAATCATCTTTTTCTTAGACTCTAGTCGAAAGACTATAACCTCTGTTTTGTCTGCATCAAGAAGCAGAAAATTAAGAGTCATCCAGGTTTTTATGTCTTCAAGAAATGCCTGTAATCTATGTGGTGCCAATCAGCTTAGCAGAAGATTATGAATATATTAAATACCTAGAGCTGGAAGTTAGTATTAATTAATAGGTCATTCAAATCAAGGGTAAAGCTAGTTATTTATTATCAGTTGAATGATTATAACTGTAATTTGCTTACTGGCCAGGGTTTAGCTCCTTCCCTAAAAGGGTTAGACTCGTGAATCTTATTGTGGAAGCGGAACTATAGTTCAGGTTAGGTGTTCCGGTGGAGATACAGTATATTGTAGAGACACCTGGTGTTCATAATAAACTGTTTGGCATCA
>NW_015151334.1:295456-296338 GCF_000732505.1 Cyprinodon variegatus
CCAAGCAAGGTGCTGTATGGACCAAACAGACAAAGGCTGAAAACACAGGGATGCTTCAGAGGTGAGCTTCATATTAAAGGCAAAAAGACACAACAAAACATATATGTTGTTGAAGACCTGTCAAAGCCATTGTTACTGTAGCTCTTCCAGCAATAAAAGCTCTGAACCTGATAAAGTGAATCCATGAGATTGAGACACAGAGAGAGGACTTTAAGGCCCTGTACCCCACAGTTTTTTCTGGCTTAGGGAATCTAAAGGAGCCGTACACTATTGAGTTAGAGCCTGGTGCGGTCCCATATGCGCTCTCCACCCCGCGCAGAGTCCCTCTGCCTTTAAGAGATAAAGTAAAGGCAGAGTTGACACGGATGGAGGACATGGGGGTGATTTCTAAAGTGATCCAAACGACACCTTGGTGTGCTGGCATGGTTGTGGCGCAAAAGGCCCAACCTGGAAAGATCCGGCTGTGTGTGGACCTGACACATCTGAACAGATGGGTGCGCAGAGAGAGACACATACTCCCAGCAGTAGACCACACGCTTGCCATGCTAACTGGAGCTAAAGTGTTCACAAAGCTGGACGCAACTTCTGGTTTTTGGCAAATCCCATTGTCAGAGGAGAGCAAGCTCCTCACAACAATCATCACTCCGTTCGGGCGGTATGCATTCAATCGCCTGCCGTTTGGGATATCATCCGCTCCGGAACATTTTCAGCGCCGCATGTCACAGATGCTTGAGGGGTGTGACGGACTGGTGTGTCATGCAGATGACATTGTGGTGCATGGCAAGGACATGCAGCAGCATGACACCAGACTGCATCAGGTCCTGAAAAGGTTGAGAGAGGTGGGACTGACCCTAAACGAGAAGTGTGAGTTTGCCAAAGAAA
>NW_015151334.1:299326-300697 GCF_000732505.1 Cyprinodon variegatus
TGATGAGGCTGAAAGACCCATTAGCATAGCTGACCCCAGGGGTTCTGGTTCTGGTCGGGTTAGACTGAAACACAGAGAGGGCTAGCTCAAGATTTAGCAGTTAGCTTTAGTAGCATGTGACTTGTTCGGTCTGTAGTGAGCATTAGCATTCAGCTAAACCTTTAAAACTATCAGCAGTTGAATCAGAAAGCTTATTTCAAATAAAAACACCAACAGAGCTATTCTATCTACCTATATTTCACCCAAGCAGAGCACTTTTTAAGCATCAGATGTGAAGGAGAGGGAAGGATGCAGTTATTGGTTTTGGTTCAGTGGGTGGAAGGCCTTCAGCTCAGTCCGGTTCTCAGTAGGCCCGTCGTCAGTCCAGTCCATTCCTCCAACAGCAACTCAAAGAGATTTAGATAAATCCAATGCAAAAATAAGAGGGGATTTTATAACTCAAGGTAGCATGGGACGTCTCCCTTTAGCTACGGTGGTTAGCACGTAGCTGCGGATTGTAGCAGCATCTCCGCAGCGCTGCTCCATCCCTCTGTCTCACAGGTGGTCATAGTCTGGGAGCTTTTAACAGCTTCTTTGGCGAACAACGATCAGGGCCCCCGTTGTTCAGCAGTTAGCAGAGCTGGATTAGCTCTGCTCTGTCTATGCTGCAGCAGGATTCAGGATACACTGACTTCACTTGGTTTGTATCCGCAGGAAGAGTAAAAACACTGCGTTCAGATCCTTCCGAATCGCAGGGAAAAGGCAGTCTGATGCGATCCAGCGAGCACAGACTTCTCCGGAGAGGTTTTGGTTGCCGCGTACGTAGCCTTCAGCTTGAAGTGCTTTGCCTAGCCTTTTGGTGACACAAAGCCACCGGCAAACTAGGATGCTAATATGGGGAGCTAGTGTTTTTAAAACCTACACCGGACGGGTATGTTTTCAGAGCGGCGTAGTTCCGGTCACATCAACAAGAATGTATCGCAACATCTATGTAACTGGTTAGCTTCATTTGGATTTATAGACTGATAGCTGAGTATCGTCAGCATAACTTAATCTCATGCTGTCTAACAATTCTACTGATAGTGAGCATATGTATAGTAAGGAGCATTGGTCCTAGCACTGATCCCTGTGGTGCTCCACAGGTAACCCTGGAGCATGACGAAGATTTATCATTAACATGAACAAACTGAAATCTGGCAGAGATTTAAACCAGCCTTGTGCTGTTTCTTTAATTCCTCCGAAATTTGTCTTTCATAAATAATATTATTATCAACTACTTCAAATTCAGCTCTGAGATCTAACAGGAGACGTACAGATACTAGTCCATTATCTGAACCCATGAGAATGTCATTAGTCACTTTAACAGAGGTGTTTCTGTGCTATGATGATCTC
>NW_015151334.1:301604-302905 GCF_000732505.1 Cyprinodon variegatus
ACAAATAAATTTGCCTTGCCTTGCCTTCTTAAATAATATTATTATCAACTACTTCAAATTCAGCTCTGAGATCTAACAGGAGACGTACAGATACTAGTCCATTATCTGAACCCATGAGAATGTCATTAGTCACTTTAACAGAGGTGTTTCTGTGCTATGATGATCTCTAAAACCAGACTGAAACTATAAAAAAATGTCATTATGGTGTAAGTGGTCACACACTGATTTGGCACTTTAGCTTTATCAAGTTTTAAAAGGGACAGATTCAGCCTTATAAATGTACTTTATGACATTGTATGACACGATAATATGATTTTTTTGGCCTTTTGAGAGCAAGATATTTTTTGTTTTTGTTTGTTTGTTTTAGATAGCAATGGCAAACTGGATTTGGTGCCTTGTGTTTGCTTTAGACGGAGAGTGAGTGTGAGTTTCTTCTTCTGTTAAAAAATATAATCATAATCAAGAGGAACCTTTATTTTTCATTACTCTCTGACTTTCCCATGAAGGGTGCATCTGATTTGTAGAGTTATATTTTTCCATTATTGTTGTAAGCAAAGAACATGTTAGGTAAATGGAAATTGGCAAAAGAAATCAAATATATACATATAATTCAGAAATTACACATTGTAGACATTTTTTAGAATAAAAAGGTTTTGCAGGAAAGACCTTAAAGTCATCTCAATCAGTCTTGGGTCATCAACCTACATATTACACTACGGCTGCCGTGTTTTAATTGGAGGCATGATATTCACTCTGTGAAATGTTCTGTAAGGTCTCCAGGGGCAACGGGACCAAGGTCCATTTCTGTTACATCTCTCTAAGAATATTGTTTTGGCTGTAAAACTTTCTTCATGCTGCACAGTAGATATTATTTTTACATGTTTAGTCTTTAAATGTCAACAAATAAGTATGAAGCTGAAAAATAATGCTTTTAAGCAATTTAACAAAAATTGGATGTTATTATTGGATTGAAAACTAGCAGGTCTGTATAATCCTAATATTTATGAAATAAAAATCTTTTAAGCTGCAGATAAAATGTGATACTTTAATAGGTAAAGTTGCAATAGTGCATTCCTTTAGATCGGAGGTCTTCAACAGGGGGTCCGCGACCCCTAGGGGGACAGCAGAGGTATGGGGGTCAAGTTTTGGTTGATTAGACTTTTTTTTTATATTCCTCCCTGCAATTTTTTCCACTAATTGAAATGTCTTTAAATACAGATTAACATGAATTCAACACACTGTAATAAACAGATAAATGTAGGCAGAAGATGTCTTTCAGTCATCAATGCAAACATTCAGCA
>NW_015151334.1:303143-305695 GCF_000732505.1 Cyprinodon variegatus
CAATGCACACATTCAGCGACACACAGGAGCTCTTTCCAGCTGGGCACCGTTTCATTCACAACACCTGTCCCATCAACCAGGAATCAGAATCAGAAATACTTTAATAATCCCAGGGAGAAATTACTTTCGTTACATGACTCCATCTGTAATAGAGTGACTATAAGACCAATTTGATATAACACAATTTCATACAATATATATAATTAGGGGGTCCCTGCTCCATCTCGCCATCAGTTTTGGGGTCCTTGGCCTGGAAAAAGTTGCAGACCCCTGCTTTAGATGGCAAGTACCATAACAGTGCTATCAGTATGAAAAATTTGGTTTTAGTAATTAGTTAGATTACTTTTTAAGTTAAAAACTAATGCAGACACAAAAATATTATCTAGCGCTGTTACTCTAAGCAATGTGTTGAATTAAGATGACCTTAACCAAGTCAGCAGCTGCATTTCCATTAAAAGAAAACTATGATATAGGAAATTTAGCTAATTTTGATAATGCACATTTTTTCTATTGTTGTATTTTTCTATTAAATAAGAAGTACAACTAAAATTGCAAGTGAATATCTTTGTTCACGCGATAACTCCTCAAACCAACATGGGAGTGTCGTATGTGAACACCTGGGATATATCCATATTTCATCAATGGCCCAGAGCTCATCCTGCTCATTGTTGTGAACAAATTTTCAATCTGAAAAACTAACAAAGAAAGAAAAGACAATTAAAAAAAATGTAAACAATTAAGTTTTGCCACCCAAAACCTGGCAAGAAAAAAAAACCCGAAAGGTGGTTTAAAAATTTGAAATAAGAAAAAAAAAGGAAGATTTCCCCCCAAGCCCGAAAACTGGTGGATTGGAGATAGAGGAAGTTGGTCCATAGACTAAGTTCATAAACTGCTGGTCGGCGAGACAGTATGCTGAGCTTTATTGGGGTTATCCAATAGACTGCGTGAGCTGATACTAGAGATTCACTCAGGGACCTGGAAGACTGAAGTCCAGTTTGGATAACACAGGTTGAGAGAACCTGACCATGATGAGCTAGCATGAAACGACTGTGAAGAGGAAAAACTCCCCATGGGAAGAAACCTCTGGCAGAACCAGGCTCAACATGGCCGTGTTCTGCCGGACCAGTTGAAATGAGACGCGGAATGCATTAAGGAATGAAACTCTGATGAAGCTGTAGCTACAATGGTGGAGGCGGGGATGAGGTGGGTTGAATCTGGGTCATTTGAATCAAAGTCAGACATAGCACGTCCCCTGCCTGTGCTTTGGGTAAGAGACTGAGATGTGGATTGCAGGACTTTTATGATGATTGGGCTTTTGTGGAGGCGTGGTTTAAAGCTGATTATGTTGTGTCTTGTGTCGGAGGCAGATGAAGGCGAATAATCAGTTTATTCAGTTGAACTTCCGCCTAGGCTCCATGTTAAAAAAATTTCCTAATGAATCCACATCATCTCCAACTACGTCCGGTCTTCATTCTCTTTTTACAAGGCATTAAAGAGTTGCAGATCACATGACACCGCACTGAAGAATAAAATGTTTTCATTGAAAGTTATAGAGTTCTTTTTTAATTGCAGTCTTTCCATTTAGCAAATTTATTTTCATAAATACAATATGCGCAATCTGGCGCTTAATGGAAACGCATGTAGGGAGGCGTTTGCAGCTTCTAGGTCTCCTCCTGGATGAATCGTTGAGCAGCTCTTGGGGTAATGTTGGTAGGTTTTCCTCTCCATTGCTCCATAGTTTGTCCGCTGGTACTAAATGGTTCTTCTCATGTCAGTTTCTTTATGTTTCTGAAACCCCTCCAGACTGTTAGATGCCGTAAAATCACAACACGATGAGCTGCTTTCTAAGATCTCTTCTGTTATTAGAACGCATTTAGAGCAACAGGTTAATTTTTCTTGATAAGATATAGTTCCAGCATAAACACAATTAATCAAACCGCTTTTGGCGTTTATTTAATCATATTTAGTTACTTTAACAGAACTGTTTGATGTCCTACCCTGCTAACATGAAACGATAATGTCAAAGTAACTAAATATGATTAAGTAAATGCCATAAAAGGTTGCATTATTTTTTTACTGTATCGCTTGAAAAATGCTTTTTGTAAATACTTCAGTTTATGTTTCACAGAGCCATCTGGAAGAGGATTAGGGCTACTGAAAACATTTAAAAAGTTAACTGATTTTTAAATATTTCTGTTTAATATGGGAGAAAAGTCAGAATTCTGACTTTAATCTCAGAATTTTGGATCTTACTGTAATGTAGATGGGTATCATGAAGGGAGAGATGTGGGAGCGCTCAGCTTCACTGACAAAGATGTGAGTTGTTTGAAAGGGCCAGTAACAGATTGGTGGAAAATGACGTCATAAGGTGACTTTTTACATGCCAGAGGGGTCCCCGTTATTCTATTTCTTTAATGGACGAGCAGGAGGTGACTAAGACAAGAGAGCTACTGTAGTCTCTAAAACAGACATGGCTAGGGCTTGATGCTAACATGTTTCTTAGCTGTCAGAATTCAGTCAGAATTTTGAGATTACAGTCAGAATTTTGAGAT
>NW_015151334.1:306636-310180 GCF_000732505.1 Cyprinodon variegatus
GGGTGGGGGGAGGAGGTGTGTGCAGATCTGCCACTAAAACTGTTTGCAGCGCGATGAGTTGGCAGGGAGGGAGGGCCAAATTAGAAGAGGATGCATCGTCACAGAGAAACAGAGGAAGTTTAACTCCATCGCAGTTCTCATCTGCCGCTCAGATGACTCACTTTACACCAAAGGGACTGAGACTGAAGGAACAGGTAACATCTGCGTGGTCCTGCGCTGCACAGCTGGCTCTACATCAGGTGAGCGCACCCACGACGCACGGCATCACGGTCTTTACTGAGCGGCAGGTGGGAGATGTCCCATTCAGGCTAGTTATCTGTTACTAACGTGCTTTATTTGCGCGACATCCTGCAATAAAACATCCATCCATTCATTTTGATCACTCATCCATCAGGGTGACGGCCGGGGCTGATGCCTTTAGCAGGAGACATCCTGGATTGATGTGTCAGGGTGCGAAAATATAACATGAATGCAAATAATGCGACAGTGAAGCTGCAGCATGAAAGATCAGCTGTCAAAAGATGCATGGAATAAATAACGCAACAGGTGAGGATATTCAAAGCAGATCCAGACATAAACCTTGTAGCAAAGTCCAGGAAGGCTGAGCCTAAAATTAAAAGATGACCATAAAGCAGCAGAGATGTCAGTTCTGAGAATTTGCTGCAAACGCTCTCCTGATCCTGACTGATAAATCTAGCGCGTTTAGGCACGTCCTCAGGCTGATTCTAGAGCGTTTCATTTCTTTTTTCTTTATCGTGAATAATGACTGAGATCCGGTTGGTGACAAAAAAAAAAAAAAAAACTTAAACAGAACATGGTTTAAATACAAGCGAAATGTCTGATTTAGAACAAAACATTTAATAGTGACTTATTCCTGATAGTAAAACAGGCACATTTTATGATAATAATGAACTTTATTGATATTTACAATGAGGGGTTGCCTTCGAGTCAATGAATCAATGCTATAAACTTGTTTTCCTTAGATAGAAAACTTTTAATCAATTTGACTGCATGATCTGGTGAACTGCAAAGGGCCTTGAGATGACATGTGTTGTGAATTGATGCTATAGAAATAAGATGAATTGAATTGATATGTTGAACTATTCCAGCTCTGCTCCAAAAAGTAGTTAGTCTAGCTTAAAAGTAAAGAATCAGTGATATTCTGATGTAATCTAAAACAATTTGGTCCTGAAGTTTTCATGAGGAGAGGTCTGTAATTTTCCCAGTTGACTCTCCCTAATGTTGATTCGTGTGAACATGAACTGGTTTATCAGCCAAATGCAAATCTTTGTTTTTCCTAAATTGATACCAGGACCATAATGAAAATTCCTTGTTCTTCCTGGTTTCCATCATGTCTTGTTTTTTTGTTTTGGTTTTAACACTTCAACCTGCTTTGTTTATGGCAAATTAATCAGATATATGATCGCCACTGAACATTTCACCCTTTCTAGACCCCGGTTTTAAAAGTTCCAACATCGGTTTTTACATTTTGAGTCATGGCTCACTGACATGATTAGCTCAACAAGCCAGAGGGAATAGTGCAGTTTGAATTTTATTTAGTAAGGAGGATTTAAAGGATTTGATAAAAACTCCTTGACCACTAAAGGGTAGAATATAAGGCCTCAGGAGTATTGGTGTTATCTGGCAGTTACCCAAGCATCTAACAGCATATTAAAGCTGGGCTTACACTGTAGGATTTTTTCCAGTTGTGCAAGAATTTTTCTAAGATATAACAAAACCGAATATCTTCAGAACAGCTCCAAGTGACACAAAACTCATATGGGTGAGTAGAACATGATGTAATAACTTAAAATCAAGGGGCCACTTTAAAAAAAAAAAATGGCGTTCCCCTTTAAGACAATGAGTCAGAACCAGTAGACATGATCAAACAGGCAGAAAAAAAGACGCCTGATGAAGGTTGATGGGGGTCAGATTGTTGTGATTTGGACCGTATAACTGATCATCATGTGGAAACGAGTCAATTAGAAACATTCTGCTCCATCACACAAAACGTATTGGGAAAATGAAATTCCAGAAAGAATGGGAGTTTGTTTTTCTATTTTCTGAGCTGCAGTTTGGAAAAATCAAGTAAAGAACGCTAAACCTTTTTTTTATTTCCAGCTTTGATTAAACTATTATCATAACCACCTACTTGCGCTCAGATGAAATCAGAAAGGTTGAGATGTCATTTTAGCCTCAATATCTTACTTCCTAATCAAGTGCAAACAGTAAATCCAGCCAATATTAATCACTATGCTGATGATACAATCGTTTATTCAGCAAATCTATCTTTAGGCTACAGAAAGTTCTCTGGCACTTCTGAATCCTCCAACAACAGAATTTTTACCATCCAACAGCCCCGTTTCATCCAAAGACTAGATAAGACGTTTTAACTTTAACCAGTATGGGTAATGCAGTCTAATGTTTCAACGTGGATGTTAATGTATAAAAATGCTAAAAGATGTAACCGACCAGGGGAGCTGTGATAGAAAAATGAGACACAAACACAAAATATTTGTTTTTATTGGTGTTTTCTATATTATCACCAGTTTCCAGTTACATTCAGTCATACGGCTGATGTCTCTGCAGTTTTAAACCCAAGTTTCCGTATTGAGGTTTAATGAAATTCCCTAATTGATCATGTTTAGGCACGAGAACAATTTGGGTCACTTCAGTACAAATACATTGTGGTTTTGGTTTTGGCTGCAAAGTTTCCAGCTGCACAACCACAGATCACCCTGCTTAGCCACCTGATTCTTGTTGCCAGCTATTTCCTTCTTGATCAGGGGGGTAAAAATAATTTTCATTTATCGGGTCACTTTAGCTTTATCAAGTTTTAAAAGGGACAGATTGAGCTCTATTAATGGACTTTATGTCATAGTATGACACAATATGCTTTTGTGGATCTTGAGAGCCAGATATGTACCGTAAATAGCCATGGCAAACTGGATTCGGCCCCTTGGGTTTGACTTTAGATGGACAGTGAGTGTGGAAAATAGCTTCTTCTTCTGTTTAAAAACATAATCATAATGAAAAGCAACCTTTATTTGTCATGAGTATAATTGTTCTTTCAAATTAGATTTTTCAAAAATCTTTTTTTTTAATGATTTTATTTTTACAACAGTTTTTTCATATTTCCATTTTTTAGATTGTTTTTAGTGAA
Source organism: Cyprinodon variegatus (assembly GCF_000732505.1). Classification (NCBI taxonomy): domain Eukaryota; kingdom Metazoa; phylum Chordata; class Actinopteri; order Cyprinodontiformes; family Cyprinodontidae; genus Cyprinodon; species Cyprinodon variegatus. Next base: position 309,800 of record NW_015151334.1, read on the forward strand.
TTATATTCTACCTGGAGAGACTCACAAAGAGAAAAGTTGCAATTAGAAAATATTCACCTTAATTATACAGGTACCGTAAATCTTCTAATATAGGACTGGGCCTTTATTTCACTGAGGTGCATCTCCAGGCCATTATTGGAAGGAGGCCAGAATTAGAGGCAGGCCTCTATTTCTATTTGAGCGAAACAGACTACCAGTGGAATGAATAAAAACAAGATTTTGTGTCTATTTGAACCTATAAAATACTAGGTTCATTTATTGAAAAGTACAGTTACCATAATGGTATACAGAACATTATCAACAAAAACCGGTAATTCAGACATCTTCCAGCAGCTTTCACACAATTGTTCTGCAAGGCAATACGAAAAAAAAAAAATAAAC
>NW_015151334.1:310776-313708 GCF_000732505.1 Cyprinodon variegatus
CAGCGGGAGAGTGGGAATGAGAATAGTCTGAGAATGAGGGAGGAGATGAGGCGAGGTGGGTGAAAGTTTGCTTGTGTGTGGGAGAGAGAAGTTGGGCCAGGAGCTAAACGAAGGGGACATTAAAAGATGATTGGCTTCGGAGAAGGGGCGGCCCCCGAGTTGATTGGCTGGAGCTGAACAAAGGACATCGCAGGTCGTTCAGGTGAAGCTAATAAGAATCTTCCAGATTGAATTTACGCTTAAGCTTCATTTCTTTTAAAATTGCTCTAAACAGATTCTCTTCACTTGAAACCCAATGCAGACGCTCACCCTTAACACATTGACCAATAAAAAATGGTGTTTCTAAAGTCAATGCAGACCAATAAAAATGCGTCTTTGCTCCTCACTCCACAGAATTGCCCGCCCCCAAAGGTGAAGAAAATATGGTCTATAAAAAGCCTTTTATTAACATTTTTTTAATGAAAAGAATGAATTCCTAAAACTCAATCGGCAAAAAAGAAAAAATGTAAGTATAAAATCTGTCAATTTTTTTAATAGAATATTCTATTTGAAAATATAAAACCTGTAAAAAAAGTTTTTTTCTTTTTTAATTTTATTTCAAGAAAAATGATTTGAAATAAATAAAATAGGAAAAAAATGTAAAAAGAAATCCGAAAAACTAAATCAGAATAAACAGAAAAGTAAAATAAAAACTCTCAAAACCTTTTGAAAGGTTTTTTTCTTTTTCAAATTTCAATTTACAAAACATGTTTTTAGTTTGCAAAAATAATGGAATAAAATTAACTCCATACATTTTACCCACCAAAATAGACCAAAACTACAGCTGCAGAGGGTAAATGGTTTGAACTTGTTCTGCAGTTTTCTTAAGAACTAAAATGCATCCTCTGAGCTTAAACCTCCTGTTTAGGTTGCTTTATTTCCAATAAACTCCCACTCATTACCAATGCTTTACTCTGTGCAAACTATAAACAAAGTGGCTTATTCTGGCTGACCCAAGGCTCGTGTAAATCCTCCTCAGAACCTCGCAGCTCAGATACCAGGAAACAGCCCTGCAGCTTTTTAAAGGACAAAAGCAGAAGATAAAGTTACTCAACATACTTCTCTGGAAATTGAGATCTCGATGTAGGTGTTACACAAGAGTGTGTTTTATTAAGAGTTCTGCTTGATCTATTCAGTGTAAAAACCTGTAAACATGATTATTGGCTTATTGGGCCTCTGAGTGGATTGCATAAGGGAATATGAACAGGGTGACAACTAGAAAACAGTTGAGATAGTTTCAGTTCAGATTATATATGTGGCACCATCTCACAATGAAACTACCCTCCGGCCAGAGATCCCTAAATAAGAAAAAAAAATACCACACTGTATCAGAGATTGTAGTTTCTATTTTAGTGTATCACATTTTTTAGATTATTTTTTTTTTCATTGGCAAAGATTATTCCATTTCTTCTTGTTCAAAACAAACATATTTACCTTCTCTATACAATCCATTCTCCAATGACACTTTCAAGCTAAGACCATCCATCTACTTTATGCAGTGACACATAGAATCAGACTCTGAATTCATATCCTGGTCAGAATAAAGCAGTGGCCTGGATCAGCTGTGGGTCAAACGTTTAAATATGGGTGTGGGACACATTTTCCATAAACTCTGAAAGCTTCTGGCTCAGTCTGATGATTAAATGAGCTGTCTCAAAGCTCATTTCTCTATGTTGGCATGGCGATGGACAGTGGCTGCAGGTGGGTGTGGGTAAAGAGGGGGAATTTGTTGCAGTCAACCATGTTTCTATGAGCTATGTTTAGATGATGGTCAAAAATAACAAATTTATCTCAGAGCCGCTGAGTTTTTTCAATGCGTTCTCTGAATGTTGCAGTAATCCACTGAAATAAACACTGAGTCAAACATCCAGAAAATTCCATAAAAAAAACAGCTTTTCATCAATTTTATGTTCACTCTAAGCTCTGTTTACAGAATAAAGTATGCAGCGTTTGGAATGAACACAGAGAAAATGTAAACATGAAATTTGATACACTTCAGTCTAGCTGCAGGGTTTTTAGTTCAACCTCTAGGAGATATCTGAGCTTTCAAGGCCTCTGAGTTGTCTTTACTGGCTTTATTAGAATGATAAGAGAGCGTAGGAGGATGCAAGAAAAAAAGAGGCCTTTAATGTGATGATTAAGCACGGATATCTATGAGGTTAATGCTTACATGGAAACCCAGCTGTAGAGATCTTTTTTACAAGCTCCTTATCTTTGTGTTCAGTGGTTTGTGCTAATCTGATCTTATGGGGTTTAGATAAGTTTGAAATATTAAGCTGATGTCAAGTTCAGAAAAAAAGTGTTCATCTCAGCACTGCTTATTATTCAGTATATATAATATGTAGCATCTTTTTGTCTATATTTACCTTGTGTAAATGACAGAAGAAGCCTATGATTGTTGTCTTTTCAAACAATAAAGTAAAAAACAAACAATCTTTGGGCAAACAGAAGAGGTCAGGATTTGTACCTAAAATAACTGACAAAGGACAAAAAAAACTATTAAAAAAAAGCAGCTGCGTGTCATCCTCCGTCCTGTTTTCTTTCGTGTGGATGTAGGAGCAGTGGAAGCGGGCCTCGGTGTGTGTTGGATCAGGATCAATCAGGGCAGGAAGTAAAAACTTAGACAAACACGAGCCGAAGACACTCTGTATTTGTGCATGTGCTCCAGAGCAAACAGAGCATGGAGCTCATGAACATAAAAGGAGAAACTCAGAAGGAAGCTGCTTTGCTGATTTATTTATTTACATGTGGAGAAACAAAACATGGACTGACATGTGCATACCTTAGCGGCAGTCAGAACGACGGATTTAAGCTGTTGATTTTTCTCTAAGGTCCGGTTCTGCTGATCATGTTGAGATGTAAACCCACACTGAGTTCCACACAATTATCCTAA
>NW_015151334.1:315483-326479 GCF_000732505.1 Cyprinodon variegatus
CCATCCATCCATCCATCCATCCATCCATCCATCCATCCATCCATCCATCCATCCATCCATCCATCCATCCATCCCATTTTGTTCTTGCTATTAAAACCATTTTATCTTGTTTTTCCAGGAATGGAGAACAATAACTCGGCCAAGATGATGAACAACACTGACTCTGAAAGCTTCTTCATCGCGCAGGTCCTTCCTCCTCTCTACATCATCATCTTCATTGTGGGAATATGTCTGAATGCGGTGGCTGCCTGGATCTTCTTCAGAGTCCCGGCCGACTCGGGACTGGTTGTCTACTTGAAGAATATGGTGGTGGCTGACCTCCTCATGCTGTTCTCCATCCCCTTCAGAGTGGCCAATTACTTTGGTTTTAATAGTTGGTATCTAGAGATGATCAAGTGTCGCTACACTGCTGTGCTGTTCTACTTTTCCATGTATGTGGGAATCTTCTTCATTGGCCTCATTAGCCTTGAGCGCTACGTCAAGGTTGTTTACCTTGCTCCTTCTTCCTCCACCATCACCTCCTCCTGGTCCAGATGTAATCCAGTGTCTATACTACACCTTATACAGAGTGCCACCTTTGCCCGGGTTCTGGCAGTCCTCACATGGAGTCTCTTCTTCATTTGTTGTTCCCCCAATTGCATACTGACAAGCAATCTGTCCAGAAACATCACGAAATGCATGGACATGAAAACACCTCTGGGGAAGCAGTGGCACAATGCGTCTAGCATAGCCAGCGTGTCTGTGTTCTGGGTGACACTCATTATAGTGACCTTTTCATACATGTCTATCGCTCACCAGGTGTGTAAGACGTACCGCCGAATGCGACGCGACACAAGTGACATTTGCCGCAAGTCCAACCGCAGCATCTTTAGCATCCTGGCGGTGTTTTTCATCTGCTTTGTGCCGTACCACATCTGCCGGGTGCCGTTCACTCTGAGCCAGGATTCCGATAACAACTTCTCTGACAACACCAAGTTTTGGCTTCTGCAGATAAAGGAGGGAACGCTGTTCTTGTCCGCAATGAATGTCTGCCTCGACCCTGTGATCTACTTCCTGATGTGTGGAACGTTCAGAGACTCCCTTATAAGGAAACTGTCAGGGAGACAGAGGAGTAGGTCACTGACCACCGCTCAGAGCCTTAGCAACATCTAGGAGACGAGGACAAGGAGTAAGGAGACAGGAGGAGACTAAGGACAAAGAAATGTGAAGCCAGGAGAAAATGGGCAAAAGAGAGGCTGAGGTAATTAGAGGAAATCCATAAAAAACCAACAATGCTGGAATTCATGGTGAACAAAGTCATTCAACGAGGGCTGGTATCTTACATGTTTTAGCTCAATCACTGCCTATCTACAGATGGCCCATTACCAGACTCCTTGTTGTCATTGCGGCTTCAATCGTGTTGGAGCAAGAAGACATCTAAAACATGCATAACACCAGCACTTGGCAATCGAAGTTTCCAAACCCTTATAGAGGATGTGAGGAAACAGGAGACGCGAAGTGATGAAAGAGGACAGACAAGACATCATGGTAAACATAAACTATAAGGCCATCAACAAGAACCCAAACACATCAACAACAACCTTGACTCCTTGAATTCCTGCCTCTGGATCATGAGATGACTGTTATTGTGAGCCGTTGCCATGGATACACATAATCATCACCCTAATCAGTGTTGTTCAAGTTGAGATAAACAGACTTTTTGTTTACTTCACTGCTCCACTGAAAACCTGTGTGCAAATATAGTTCACTTTTTCTCTGTTTGTGAGTAAGTAAAGCTGAGTTGTTGTCCGCTCATCGTGCTGTTTCCAGGTTGGACCCCATGGTGCCTTAGTAATTGCCCTAATTCTTCATGTTGTGGTTTTAAACAAAGTGTCAGAAGAGTTGTTGTTTCTTATCAGCATAAAGATCTACAGATCCTGCTCTACCACATTCAACAGTCGACCTGCTTAACTGAGATCTGGTGACCGTGAACCTGTTGAGTTGCTTCAGAAAACCATTAAAGTTTGTCTGAACCTTTGGACATCTACTGGAATTAGCCTTAAGATAACTTGTCCTCTGTGGTCTCTGTCAAGAAAAAAAGAAAGAGGAAATGTTGGACAGTGAAGTAAAACTGGATTATGATGACTGAGCAGAAACGCTGCGATAGCTGCAAAGTCATAATGGTTCATCTTAGTCAGTGTAAGGCAGAATAGAAACTGAAGCTTCTCCTACAAAGAACAGCAAATATGCCTTTAAATGCACCCTGTGACTTAGTTTCAATAAAGCATTTAGTCTTTGTAATCTGGTGCCGCACTAGTTGGCACTCAAAATGACAACATAGGAGGTCCAATCTTTCACAGGAGCTGCAGGACAGTTTCTACACATCCACCATTCAGTCTGTTTTGTGCACATCTTTCTCTGTGTGGTTTGGCTCTATAACTCAGGGCAGACCTCCCCTCCATCAGAGACCACTCATCTCTGCAGACCCCTTGCATCCTGATCAGAGGCAGCTACAGACTGCTTCTTATAAAACCAGCCAAACCGAGACCGTCTCTTTTCTCCAGGATAACTCTCCGTTAAACAAAATGAACACCTGAAAGCCTGAGTATTCCTCTACTCTGCTAGAACAATGAAGGCTTTTTGCACTATTACAATCTGCCTGTCCTTTACTATTTATATACAAAAAGCACACTTGTAAATACATACTTTTGTTGTTTTTTATCTTGTCTTATTACATTTCTTTCTGCAAACTCAGGTTGTAGTTTGTATTGATAATTGTGATGTAAGTGATGGAAAATGAAGGTCATATTCCTGATTTGCACACCAACTTGCCATTAAAGCTGATTTTATTCTATGGAGTGACCCTGACTTTATTTCATACTGTGACGCTTTGCTATCATCTGGTGTTAAAGCTATAACACAGATTTCTATCTTCACTCATTATAAAGCTATTAGCCTACTTTCCACTGAAAGCCTGGGCTTCGTTTTTCACTGACTGTCAGAAACACCTGGGATTTTGTCAGCCTTTTGTTCCCAATGTTTGTGAAAATCAACAGGACGTTGGTTTGAATCAGGGGAGGAAAAAAACAAGGGGGCGCCTGATTAGCTGAGCAAGACTAGCAGCCAGACCAGCCTGTCAATTGAACAGGGGGTCCACGACCCCTAGGGGGTCAACAGAGGTACTACACGGGGGGTCGAAAGTTTTGGTTGATTAGACTATTTTAATATTCCGCCCTGCAATTTTTCCATTAATTGAAATGTCTTTAAATCCACATTGACATGAATTCAACACGCTGTAGTAAACAGATAAATGGAGGCAGAAGATGTCTTTCAGTCATTAATGCACACATTCAGCGACACACAGGAGCTCTTTCAAGCTGGGCACCGTTTCATTCACAACACCTGTCCCATCAACCAGCAATCAGAATCAGAAGTACTTTAATAATCCCATAAGGGATTACATTACTCCATCTGTAATAGAGTGACTATAGGACCAGTTGGATATAACACAATTTCATACAGTATATATAATTAGAGGGTCCCTGCTCCATCTCGCCATCAGTTTGGGGTCCTTGGCCTGGAAAATGTCGAAGATCCCTGATTTAAAGCATCTTAAAAATACTTTTTGTGACAAATAAATTGATGGAAAATGTGATAAAGCCGGCTGTGACACCCGGATCAGGAAGGTTAAACTAAACACTTTTATCTTTACAAACCTGACTACCATTGACTAATAAAGAGTAATAAAATCTTTATAGTACAATGTACTCTTTAAGTACAACAAACGTCGACACTGAGGAAAATGAACAAAAGATCTTTGAGAAACTTAAAGAACTAATTCTATTACTAAATAAATTATAATAACTTTCAAAGTAGTAAAGTCTTCATATACCCTACGGCAGAGGTCATGGATGGATCCGGACCTACATGCTGGCTAATCCGGACCCAACCTGATTTAAAACATTAATAGATTACTGCATGTTGTCAGACGCCAGTGTCTAATTTCACTTGCGCTGCCTCTCCTGTTAATACAGTAAAGCCCTCAGGAGCATCCAGGGACAGGCTGCATGTGATACAAATTAGCCAATGAGCTGCTGCCACTGCGAACATTAAGACATAAGAAAGAAAGAAAAAAATAAACGGTCAGTTCAGGAGTTTTATGAAATATGTGAATCAGGAAATTGTTTATATACCAAACTGAACGATTGTTGTTCTCTACTTAAAAACACACTTTAGATTTTAAAATGAAAAAAAAAAAATGTTTATTTCAGTGTTAAAAGTTTAAAGTAACAGATTATAATTAAAAATGTCTTCAGACCTTTACTGGTTGTTGATTTTCTTTATTTGGATCCTGATGTTTACCTAATGTTACCTCTGCCCTACAGTGTACAGGTGTTCAAATTTCTAAGCACCTTCAAAATGAAAGCTAAAGCACTAAATATAACACCTTTATGTTTTCCCAATGTAATAAATGGCATAAACTATTCAATATTCAGTGTAATCTTTCAGCTATACAGTATCAAATAGAAGAGATATAAATTATTTCAGGAGAGCACTTTTATGTCCAGCAGAGAAAAGGCAGGTGCTCTATAGTACCACCTAGTGTCTGTCTGTGCACATCCCCACTCAGAAATGCTTAAACGCATTTTGTGTATTAAATAAGCAACTGAGAAACAGTTATGAGACACTTTATGTAATTCAAACCACCTCACAATCAGTATTTGATATTGTTAGATAATTAAGAGGCATTATGTTATGATGAGGGGAATAAGTTTGTCTTTGTCCAGGAATATTACAAAACTTTGGTAATAAAATATTAAACACAATTCTAAGACAGATAAACACATTTTTAACTGAACTTTTTCTTCTTTTTATATTTTATTAAAAAACCTCACTAAGGGAAAAGTTAGATTATGTAGATATCAAGTATTATTCTGGTGAAGATTCTCAGTCATCCAGGTCATAGTCATTCCAAAAAAGTAAAAAAAAAAAAACAATCCACTGGACTTTGTTTTCTAAGTTTGAAAATGTTTCACTTCTCCACCAGGAAGCTTTTTTCAATTCCAAATGTCTGAAATAGTGTTGAGTTCCAAGCTTTATAGAGTAGCCCAACAAAGCATTGTTTTGGCTTAGAAAACATGCAAAAAGCTTTGGAAACAAATATTCTAATTTAGTTTTTTTTGTATTTTTGGTGTATTTTCAGTTTTTGGTTTTCAGACACTATTATACAATATTTAGAAACAAAAACTGGACTGAAACCAAGTGGAAAAACTTCAGAATGAAATTTTAAAGCATCGTTGTATCATTTTCTGGGACAACATGAAGAGCTCCTCCCACGGCTTCTCCCCCCCAACAATACGGAGGCCGTCATCATACAAAATGGCTTCCCCAACAATCCAGTCACCTAGTAATGACGAGGTTTGTTTATATAGATCATTTTATAAACAGCTTTTAATTAGTCTGTGTACGATTTAGATTTTATATAACTAACTCACCACTGTCACATTCAAGCATATTGGTGATCTCTACAGTCACTAGTTTGTCACCTCTGTGCTGCAATAGCACAAATATTTTTGCTTCCATCAATGCGAAAGCTGCTCCTATATAAATGATAATAGCAGTTTCTAAGGCAATGCAAACAAACAGAATGTGAGACTTTCAGTCGTTATAGGGTAATAAATAGCATGCTTATATATAATATATTACTTCAATGTCATTAAATTCCTGTCATGATTACACACTGTCGCTTTAAGACATACAGAAACAGACAAAAATAGTATTTTAACTGCAGAGGGTGGCAGAGAGACATAGAAAGTTCAGAAAGGGACACTTAAGGCCAACATGATTCACTACAGACTTAAGTTTTATACTACTAGTCCAATTTTAACAATGTGTTAACTTTGAAATAAGTACAAAATAACATTTCAGACGGACCCAGTCAGAACCCTGTATTTTTTCTCATGGAGAGCATGTGGAGGTGCCCATCTCCAGCTGTCTACAGGCGAGAGGCGGGCTCCAACCTGGACAGGTCGCCAGTCCATTGCAGGGCAACACAGAACAAACAACCATTCACACACACACTCACACCTAAAGAGAATTTAGAGAAGCCAATTAACCTAAGAGTCATGTTTCTGGACTGTGGGAGGAAGCCGGAGTACCCGGAGAGAACCCACGCATGCTCAGGGAGAACATGCAAACTCAACTGCAGAAAGAATCGTACTCAGACCCTTCTGACTTATTTCTGACTTTGAAAATGGAGGAGGCTCATTATAGAAAAAGTGTGAAGAGTATGAGAAGAAAATAAAGGCCTCAGAAGAGAGAAACAAGACCAGAGTGTTTTGGGGAGATTCTTTCACGGAAGGGTGTACACTATAAGCACAGGTGGGGCTTCCCACTGATGCCTCAGTTGCAGTTTCTACTCGACAGGTAAAGTCTGGCATGCTATTTGGAGAAATCCATTTCACATCACTGCTACCTCTATTTTGTAACTTTCCAGGGAAGATAAGTTTATTTATTTTGTAATTTCCTTAGCAGTTATACGGCGGCCACAGATTCTTATTTAACTCAAATTTCGGCTGCAGTTCACAGACATATACAAGCAGGTCATGATTTTTTTAATGTACCAGTAGTCTAAACTGCAGTGAACATTTTTATATATAAGTATGGGTGAGATGGGATCCGCCCGAGCGACGGTCTCATCATTGCATCCCCGCACCTCTTTGAGGAGGTGGCTCATGCACGCTCTCACGTTTAATCGGTGCTCCCTCTTGGAAGCAGGTACAGGGTTGTGCATGTGCATTTTTCTTTTTTAAGTGGAGAGGATGGGTCTTTTTCAAAAATGTTTGAAAATCTTCCACTACACCTTTAAGGAGAATTGTTTCGTCTTCTTTCCACAAATATACAGAAATTATTCTCAGCTCAGCATTTTTAGGAGGTGTGCTTGATGATGCTGTGCTATTCAGGACCATATTTAATCAGGTCAGGGGGTCACTAACATAGATTTAAGAGCCTTGAAGCAGAAACACTGCAGAGTTTAACCAGTAGAATCCAACTGCAGGCATAACAGCAGATGAATCAGCCTGACCACAGAAAACAGTTTCAACATAAACAGTTCACACAAACAGCCTCAAACTTCCTGAAATGTTGTGAGACCTTTAAATCTTTGCTCAAGACTCATTTCTATTTGTGGGCATCTGATTCAGCTGCAGAGTTTGATGTTCTCTTATAACAAAGTATTTTCTTTACATTTGGACTATATTTTCTTTTTCTTGTTTTTATTTTGTTATCTTTAATTCAATTGTGCAGCGTGTTGGTTAATATATGATGTCTGACCGTATATGACCTTAAAATATAAAACGGGAGGAGACTGAGGAAGATCATCCTGAGGAAGATGATTCTCAAAAGTGAAGCTAGTTTAGATGAAACCAGATATTTACTTGTATGAGTTTTTCAGTTCTATCATCAAATTAGATCAGCAAATATATTTGCTAAATTCCAAAATAATGATCATTATGATCTTGGTCTCCGATGTCCAAAGGACATAAGTCTGACCTAAGTCCTACTGCCATCTTGCTTTTAGAGAAACAACTGAGGCCCAGTGGTTTGTTCGCTTTCATACCAAGTCATACCAAGAAATATATATTTTATACATCACATGTTAAAACACCAAGAGGTGTGCATTGTCTAAAACAGGGGTAACCGATTAAAAGTCAGCAGAGTTCGAATAAAGACAATCAACAACCAGTAAATGTCCGATTACTTTAAACAGAATTTAACACCAAAATAAAATAATTTTTTTATGCATCCATGTTATATAATGACTTTTTAAATAAAAAAAGAAATAAAAAAAAAATAAACATTTCCATTTCAAAGTATTTTTTTTATGTAGAGAACAACAATCGTTCAGTTTGGTAAATAGACAATTTCCTGATTCACATATTTTATAAAACACCTGAACTGACCGTTTGTTTTTGTTTATTTTTTTCTGTCCTAATGTTGGCAGTGGGCTTTATGCTGCCCTGCAAGGCTTTAAACCTGGTTTGAATGGAGACAAAGTCATTCTAAGGCACAGATCAAGGAGCTCATTTTGAGCCTGGATCCATATTTATTTTTGATTCTGTTCATGGTGGAGAATCCTGCTTCACAGCAGCAGGTTGTGCCAAACATCCTCTAAATGTGCAGGGTCATCTTTGAGCAGACCGTTTCACTTTTCTTTCACCAGTTCACCGCAGTTCCTCCAGCAGTCCACACTTTCTTTCACTTTTCTCATCTTCTTCTCCTTCTTCCCCATCGCCCGGCTTGCCACAGGTTTGCCTGCTGTGTCTAAAAGTAGCAGCAGCAGCAACCCAGACTGACAGCAGCTCATTGGCTAATTTCTATCACGTGCAGCCTGGTGCCAGACACTCGGAAAGACTTTACCATACAAACACGAGAAGTGGCGAAAGTGAAGTTAGACACTGTCGTCAGACAACCTGCGGTAATTTATAAGTTTTTCAATCAGGTTGGGTCCAGATTAGCCAGCAGGTGGGTCCGGATCCGGACTGCGGTCTGCTAATCCGTGACCTCTGCTCTAAAATGTGTAGGGCTTCCAACTCTCCCTTGAAAAAAAAAGGAAGGGTTCTATGGCGTCATATTTATTTCAAAATGCCAGCGAGCAAAATAAACATACAAACTACTTCTGCCAATGGTTTATCTACAAAACACAAAGAAATCACATAAGCTTGAGAAATTGTCACTTTGAATGGAGAAAAATCGCTCTCCGCACACACGGCTTTTCTATCCAGAGACAGAGGAGGAAGAAGACAAGCCCCTAAAATTGTTCATCATTGTTCTAGATTTTTCATCACTGGACTGTTCTGAACTGGACTCCCCTTTAATTGACCTCTGCTTTTTCCGCCTTTTCTCATTTTTTGACGCTACTCTCTTCCAGTCTTCTTCATTTTCACTGTTTCCTTCTTCCATCCCACAAGAATCGCTTCCTGTTTCCTCGCTACTCACGGCCCAGGACATTTCTCCACAAGCGACTGAAACACACGCCATCTGAACCACTTTCTGTCACTCCTTCTCACCTGTCTAACTGGTACATCTGCTGATTAGAACTTATTGTTTCCACCTGGTTCCCTCTGCTATTTATGCTGGCTGTTTGCCTACCATGAGCGCCAGATTATTCGTGGTGACAGTGAGAGTAACTCTAGCCATTCAAGTGAGTTTTTCTAGTGATTCTGACCTGTTTTTCTGTATTTAGTCTAGCCCTTGTCTGTTCAGTCAGTTTTGTGATTTAACTGACTTCCTGGATTCTACCTGTGTACCAAAGCTGGACTGTGTCACTCACCTTGGCTTGGTTTCTCCTTCTTGGACATTGTTGCCTTCTTGGCGTTGGCGGGCACCAGCTCATCCGTTCGCCTGGAGCATTGGAAGCGGCTACTGCCGCAAGCGTTGGACATTCCTCCACTCCGGATTCCCTCCTACCTCTGGGATGTTTAACCAGGTTAGTGACTCTACTCCTAGACATCATCAGCCCGATATTCTTGTCACTGACCTTTGTTCTCCCATCTCTGCAGAGGATCCGATTAACCGCTCCGCTCGCCACGCTCATATAAATAAAGCTTGTTACCAACTTCCCAGATCTGTCTGAATACCGGGTCCAAAGTTCTGAGGTCCTGACAACAGGATGTAAGAGTTTTATTACCCAAATCTCTAAAAGTTTTACATCTCCAAAATGATTTGTTTATTGTTTCCTGATAAAGTGGACTCTTCCATTGGGTTATTGGGCACCCTTGTTTCACACACATCCTCACCCTGTTCTAATGTAAGGCTTATAAAGGTCTGTCGAGCTTCACCTCTGTGCTCACATTTTTCACTGATCCACTAAACTTGTGCCCAAATGCTACTTTGCCTTCCAATAAACTTATAAAGACAAGACTGACCTTTTCTTTTTATTGAAACAGCATTTTACTCTTTGCTAATTAAAAATTTCCTCAACAAGTTACAAACAGAAAAGATTTCCACATGGTTTTATGCCGGATTTTTTTCTGCTGTTTATCAACCCTTCTACACACAAACACTCTGCTTATATGATCAATTGTGAAAGTACATCTTGTAAGCAAGTCTGTGGCTTGTCTGTTAGTGTTTATTGATGCTTAGAACAACCTGTTTTAGTCCTTGTTGTAGGAAATGTGTTAATATGAACTTGCATTTTTGATGCAAAGCAGGGAAAGAAGCTAATAAGATACACCTTTAGGTTCATATTTACTGTGACCTGATTGTCATTATCTTTTATCTGCAAAGGTCTTGCAGAAACTGGTTAACCAGAGTTTATTTTAGGGAGGTGGGGCTTGTGGTCACTCTGACGATGAGAACCACGGAGGCGGACAGGAAAATACCCGTCTGCAGCAACATAGTAAATAAATTACATCCACTGAGGTAGAGGAGAACTTGGACACCAGGTCTCAAACGCAGAAAGGAGCACGGCAAGGCAGGCAAAAAAGGTCAGTTTTTAGCCTTTATCTACAGCAGCAAAGAGAGATTTTGTTTCATGCACATCAGGAAGATGGATCAAAGCATGAACATAAATAAAATGCAGGATGTGTGATTTTTATGGTTCTAAAACATGTTATGAAGTCAAATTAATACGGTTCGAGAGCTAATGAGTTGATGATAGAATGCAAAAATGTAAAAATATTTGTTATTGTCGCACTATTGAGGAAATTCAGCAACCAAATCAGGCAAAATGATATGGCACAAAGAATCACAGAGTAGAAATATAAAACAGAAAGAAAAGGAGACCGTACAGTAACTATTATGAGGTCTTTGGTCTAATATTTAGTTTTTTCTTTAAAGTAGTAGTCTCATGTAATTTTAACAATGTGTCCATCCAAATTTGGGTTAGTGTGTTCAATTAGTTCTTGTTCTGCAATCTATCCATCTGTTTGCTCATCCATCCATCCATCCATCCATCCATCCATCCATCCATCCATCCATCCATCCATCCATCCATCCATCCATCCATCCATCCATC
>NW_015151334.1:326783-333180 GCF_000732505.1 Cyprinodon variegatus
TGTAAAGTGCCTTGAGATGACATGTGTTGTGAATTTGGCGCTATATAAATAAACTGAATTGAATTGAATTGAATTCTTAGCCTCACAGGCTCCAAACAAAGGTCATGAGAGATAAGAATGAGTTACACGGCTTCCTTCATGGCATGAAGGGGAAGACTGTTGCTTTAAGGAGATCCATGTGGCCAGTGAAAGATATATTAACCTAACAGCGAGCAGCCCTGATGAACTGAAGTTCTTTTCCTCCATATGTTCAAGTGTGAAAAAAGTTCTTTATGCAGGAGGTGGGTTGGCTCCCCTGGGGGGAGTGTGTGTTGGGATTTTTATAAGGTATAAATGTATTTACTAAGGTTGCCTCATTTAGAGCTCTATCTCTCTCCGTCTGAGGACATTAAATACATTTTAACCTTTTTTCTTGCAAGCTTCCTAACTCCACATATCCATCCAGCTGCAATTACATTACAAATGTGCACCACTTTGTCTGTACGCAGCTAATACAGAAAAACCCCAATTTAACTATCGCCAAATTCACGCGTGATTTTGTCTGGTTATGTGATCACTCATTTAAAAAAAAAACTATGCGGTGCCATCAGCCTCCTACTTCTTCCTATCATCTGCTTTTCCTTTCTGGCCAGTATGAACTTCATGGTGTTTATCAAATGACATGTGAGAAGAAAATAAATGTTTTCTTTCCACCAATTTGGAGAAACAACCTCATCCTGGTGGGGAAAAAAATGTGTTTAAAGAATTATTGTTATTATTTTTTTTTAAATCTGTGGAAGTGCAGCCACTGATGATGTGGTTGAGGAAACTGTGAGCCTCAACAGACAGCATCCTTCAGAACCACATATCTTCTGTGGTCATCACTCATACTCTTAAGGAGGAACTCTTCTATTCTGGATGGTAGAAGCAGATTTACTATGACAGTTGGTGCACTTTTCAAGCATGATGCATACAAACAAACTGTTTACATTGTTTTTGCCACAGCTGACATCACCTCATCACCGATACACCCTCTCAAATAGACACAGAGTGCTACACAGAGCCAGCTTTGCCTAACAAATGACCAGCAAATATTCTCACGGTCCGTTACATGAGTCCCTTTTTTCTCTCATGGATGAAACACCTGTAAGGATTGTTGCCCTGTTTTGTTTGGCTGCAAAAAGCAGAAGTTGTGGCTTTTCAACACTATTAAATGGAACAGGAGATTTACATATGATGCTATATACAGATACTAATGTCCTTTTTTCCATCTAAGTAGTTTTAATATTCTAAGCTTCTGACAACACTCATCAACACTCCAGAGGAAAAAGAAATAAAACAGATCAAATGTGGTTTCCTAATCAGCTCTGATCTGTTGTTATCCTGGTTTCTGGGAAAACTTCTAAATTAATGTTTATTTCCACCATTATTCTGGTCCCAAATAAGCCTCAGGTCACCTCACTCAATGACTACCGGCCTGTCGCACTGACTTCAATAATAATGAAGTGCTTCGAAAGCCGCTTAAAGAACACATCGTCTCCAGTCTGCCGCCAACATTCGACCCGTTCCAGTTTGCCTACCGACGCATCCGCTCCACTGAGGACGCCATCCCTGCTGCTCTCCCCCTGAGCCTGGCACACCTGGAGGAGAAGAACGCTCACGTGCGGATGCTGTTCCTGGACTTCAGTTCATTTTCAACACCCTCTCCCCACAGCATCTGATTGGAAAACTGGAACAGCTGGGATTTAATACACCCCTCTGCTATTGGCTGCTAGACTTCCTCATCAGCAGACCTCAGTCAGTCCGGGTTGGACAGAACACCTCTGATGTCATCAGTTTAAGCACAGGCTCCCCTCAAGTCTGCGTCCTGAGCCCCCTGCTGTTCACCCTGATGACACAGGCTGCACCCCCAGGTTCACCACCAATCACATGGTGAAGTTTGCAGACGACACTACAGTGGTGGGCCTTAACAGAGACAACAACGACCAGGACTACAGAGAGAAGGTGGAGCAGCTGGTGGACTGGTGCAAAGATAACAGCCTCATCTTGAACATGGAGAAGACGAATGAGATCATCTTGGACTTCAGGAAGAACCGGCCTAGCCACGCTCCACTGCTCATCAACAGCTCAGCTGTAGAGGTGGTCAACAGCACCAAATTCCTGGGGGTGAACATCACAGACACCCTCACCTGGAATGTAAACACCACCTCACTGATCAAAAGAAGCGCATTTACTTCCTGTGGAGGATGAGGAGAGCCCATCTGCCCCCATCCATCCTCCCCACCTTCTACAGAAGCACCATAGAGAGCGTTCTGACCAGCTGTCTCACTGTGTGGTGTGGAGGCTGCAGCGCCTCAGACTGGAAGAAGGTGAGGAGAGTGGTAAGAACAGCAGAGAAGATCATCAGGGCTCCTCTTCCCTCCATTAAAGACATTTCATTCCAGTGCTGCGTGTCCTGAGCCCATAACATAATCAATGACCCCTCACCCCCCCACCATGGACTGTTCTCCCCGCTGCCCTCTGGGAAGAGACTTTGAAGCATCTGATGCAGATCCAGCAGATTCCACAACAGTTTCTTCCCCACTGCCATTAGACTGCTTGTATTGTATTTTATGATATTTTATCATTACATAAAATAAATAAATTAAAAAAAATAGAAATGTAAATTTACAGTAATGTATTTATATTACTGTTTTTATACATATATATATTTGTTTCTACTATTTTTCAAGCCTACACTTTTAAAAAGATGAAATTGTCCAGAGAGCTGTTCCAAACTAAATTTATGTTTGTTTTACACTTTTGCAAACAAAATTACAAATAAAATCTGTCTAAGTCTTATTCCACGCCTTTTGGAAAGTTTATTAACTACAGATGAATCACAGTTTGGATTTATGTTGCAGAGATACATAACTAAAGCAGGAAACATGTTTGTTGTTTTTCATTAAGCTTCAGCACCAACCAAGAAAAAAAAAAAGAGTCATACATTTCCTTGATTTTTGTTTTAGTTTGTTTAGAATATTTCCAAAGTCTGTTACTAGTCCAATTTGATTTGTCCAGCTCAATCAGAACAGTCCAAACAAATAGCCAGATTTTTTTGTCTGATAGAGATTTTAGCACATAAACAAACCTCAACTGGTCTTCTGGTTACTCTAACTCTATCACTTCTGTGGTGGAGTGTCACTCTGCCTTTTAATGAAGCACCGCTGTTTCCACATATGGGCCACCAAACTCGTTGCACTATATATATTTTCTCTATTGTTTCTTTATTGGCGAGAACTATTAACAGACGATTACAAATTAGCAGTCACCACTTCCTTCAGAAGCCGCCACAATGGTGTATTGCGATTGTAGCGTTCAATCTATTTGATAAGACCCCTTGTGCCGAACTGCTGCAACTACATATTTTTTGCGAAACCCTGTGTATCAATGGGAGAAATGGAGCTTAATGAAGGATTTACATTAATGAATACCCTTATATTGAATCAAGATGACACAATACAAGGGGATGTAATTTAGTTTACAGTCTATTATGTCACACACATACTCACTACAAAGAACAGCTAAGCCTTGGTTTGATTTGGATCTGCTTTTTCTTTGACCTCTATTTAACATTAGCAACAAGTGTACCTTGGCAATAATCGGACTAAAATTCAGCTAGAACACATTGAGATCAAAGAAAAAGCAGGTAAAAGGTAAGTTATTCAACTGGCAAGAAAAAAGGAGCAATTACTGGGAAAACATACATCCTGTACCCCTTGCCAGATGTGGTTTATTGGTCCTTTTCATTGGGATACACACACAAAGCCTGGAGAAAAAAGCCATAGTATATTAAGCAATTTCCTTAGCTTAGACAATTTTAATAAAGGGTTTTTAGCTTGTTAAATCCCCGTATCTGACAGATTCTAAGCCAAACATTTCCAGATAAATATTTATTGAATTTTTTTGTTTGATTTTGTTTTCAGGTATGGACCTCCTTAATTCCTCTAAGCTCCCTACCAACAAGACGGACTTCGGTTCTACCTTCACCAGGCAGGTCCTCCCGTCGCTCTACATCGCCATCTTTGCTTTGGGTGTGTGTCTAAATGGCATGGCTGCCTGGATCTTCCTGAGAGTCCCAGCAGATTCTGCTTTGGTGGTC
Source organism: Cyprinodon variegatus (assembly GCF_000732505.1). NCBI lineage: Eukaryota > Metazoa > Chordata > Actinopteri > Cyprinodontiformes > Cyprinodontidae > Cyprinodon > Cyprinodon variegatus. The sequence continues at coordinate 330,904 of NW_015151334.1, forward strand.
TACCTGAAGAATATGGTTGTGGCTGACATCCTCATGTTGTTCTCCTTCCCTGTCAGAGTTGCCGCAAAAATGAATTTAGACAGCCGCTACCTCAACATGATCGAATGTCGCTTTAATGCCGTCCTCTTCTACATATCCATGTATGTTGGATTGCTCTTCATAGCATATATCAGCCTTGAACGCTATGTCAAGATTTCCCAAAATGTCCCTTCAACCAAGGCCACCTCCTCCTTGAGGTCACAATGTAGAGGTGTGTCTGTACTACACCTGATGCAGAGTACCACCTTTTCCCAGGTTCTGGCAGTCCTCACCTGGAGTCTACTCTTTTTGTGCTGCTCACCCAATAGCATACTGACAAACTGGCCGGCTAACAGCCATAACTTCACCAAATGCATCCAACTGAAGACACCACTGGGTAAACAGTGGCATCAAGCAACTAGCCTATTTACCTGGTCCCTATTCTGGTTGACGCTCATTGTTGTGGCTTTCTCCTACACCTTCATTGCTCGACAAGTGTACAAAACATACCGCTGCATGCGACGTGACAGCAGGGAAGTCTACCGCAACTCCAACCGCAACATCTTCAGCATTCTGGGAGTGTTTTGTATCTGCTTTGTGCCATTCCATGTCTGCCGAATACCTTACACCATGAGCCAGGTGTCACCTAAACACTTCAGCCAAGACAGCAAATTCTGGCTTCACCAGATCAAAGAGGGAACTCTCTTCCTGTCGGCAATGAACGTTTGCCTCGACCCTCTGGTCTACTTCCTAATGTGTGGGACCTTCAGAAAGTCTCTCATAAGGAAACTGTCTGGTAGAAAGAAGAGGAAGCCACTGTCAACCGATCTGAGCCTTAGTAAAATGTAGGGTGGGGGAGGAGGCTACATCTAGGTGGAAGCGCCTGCACAGGAGGAAAGATATTTTTGTGAACAAATAGGGAAAGAAAGAAATCCTTAAATCTAAAGCTTCAGGAACATCTGTCTGCAGTGGACACAAACAGTTTAAGACATAGATGGATTTTTGTGAAGATAACGTAAGATATGAACTGTAGATCCCTCTAGTAAGGGCTGTAGCTGTGCCCACAATGTTCTTAAAAGACTATTTAGTCAATGGCATTTTACTGTTGTATAAGGATGAAAAATACCAAGAATATGGGACTTTGAGACAAGCAGGGATGTGAGAAGATAAGAGTCAACATAAAGGGTTGGTATGGTGGGTTTTGGCTGTCTGTCATGGAAACATTTGTCCTGTTTGTCCATCAATATGTCAGTAAAAAAAACAACAATAAATCCTGCTTTATATCAGCATTCTTTTTCTTTTTCGAACAAACAAAAAACAGCTTTGAGGTTATTCACAGACAGGAATAGTATACATCATATATGAGTTGCACATATAGTGTCTAGATCATGGATCTAGAGAATATCCATCATCAGGTCTCAAGTCTGTTGACTTGACATGATATATAAGCCAGCCATGTGCGACAGAATGAGACATTGGTGAGGTGTGAGTTAAGACTAGTTTTTTAACTAGTGTTAATAATAATTGTTTTGTATCGATGCATCGATCCAACAACCCACGATCCGATACATTGACACATCCGCATGAGTATCGATTCATGTTTTCTTTTTCCTCTGGTCTAATTTGATCAGTTTTCTCCTAAATGTAATTCTGACTCCCATGCTGCGGTGGCGCTAAACCTATTTTACCCTCCTACCTCGCGTCCTTCAGCCCCTATCCTCTTTCCGTTTTTTTTTTATGCAAGGCCTTTCAGAATCTATAACGCAGAGGCATTATTATTATTCTGTTGATTTATTTATTCCTGGTTGATGGGACAGGTGTTGTGAATGAAACGGTGCCCAGCTTGAAAGAGCTCCTGTGTGTCGCTGAATGTGTGCATTGATGACTGAAAGACATCTTCTGCCTCCATTTATCTGTTTAGTACAGTCTGTGGAATTCATGTTAATTTGTAATTAAAGAAATTTCAATTAGTGAATAAAAATTGCAGGGGGGAATATAAAAAAAAGACTTATCAATCAAAAGTTTCACGACCCCCATGCAGTACCTCTGTGGACCCCCTAGGGGTCGCGGACCCCCTGTTGAAGACCTCTGCGTTAGACATTCACGCATGAACCTCTATTCTGCCTCTTCTGTGTGTATCCACCAAAACATGCGCGTGCGCACGGCAATGGAACTCAAAGAATGACACCCACAGACACACGCAGACACACAGAGCCACACACACAGGATGGAGGAGGAGACAGGAGCAGAGCGAGAAGA
>NW_015151334.1:333255-339187 GCF_000732505.1 Cyprinodon variegatus
AGACCCCCTAAGGGTCGCGGACCCCCTGTTGAAGACCTAGGATCTAGAGAATAGCCATGATCAGGTCTCAAGTCTGTTGACTTGACATGATATATAAGCCAGCCATGTGCGAGAGAATGAGACATTGGTGAGGTGTGAGTTAAGACTAGGAGTGTTAATAATTGTTTTGTATCAATGCATCGATCCAACAGCAGACGATCCGATGCATCGACACATCCACATGAGTATCGATTCATGTTTTCTTTTTCCTCTGGTCTATTTTTATCAATTTTCTCCTGAATGTAATTCTGACTCCCGTGCTGCGGTGGTGCTAAACCTATTTTACCTTCCTGCCTCGCATCAGCCACTACCCTCTTTCTGTTTGCAGGTTTTTTTTTTTTATGCAAGGCCTTTCAGAATCTATAACGCAGAGGCATTATTATTATTCTGTGAATGGGGTTTTCATAGGCCTAGGTGGAGTACAACTCTGCTACTTCTGTTATTTGTTGTTGTTTGTCAAATAAAATGCATAACGAGATTACAACTTTCATTGATTTATTTAAAATACTAAATGATTAATCGAATCATATCGGTGGTGTATTCTTGAGTATCAAAAATAATCGAATCGTTGGGTCAGGAAATTGATACTGAATTAAATCGCCATGATGGGTGTGATTTACACCCCTCATTAAGACTAAGATATGTTATGTTTTAGTTGTTAGGTTTCTCTTTAAGGCTGTTCTTCTTTACAGTGATGCTAAGGCAGAAGCCTCTGTAGCAGTGATGGGCAGTAGCGTCGCTACATGTAGCGAAGCTATTAGTTTAACTACATGTTCCAGTAGCTTGACCGTAGCGTCGCTGCTTTATTTATCAAGTAACTTTCCTGTAATGACGTTATTGCTTTGATCAAGTAGCGACGTAGCGTACACAAAAGCTACAAAATCCAGGGCAAAACTAAGAAATGAAACCAGGTTTTCTATTTTGAAACAACAATCAGAGTTATTCGTTAGACATTCATGCATGAGCCTCTATTCTGCCTCTTCTGTCTGTATCTACGGAAACATGCGCATGCGCACGGCAGTGGAACTCAAAGAATGACACACACAGACACACGCAGACACACAGAGCCACACACACAGGATGGAGGAGGAGACAGGAGCAGAGCGAGAAGAGCAGCCAACTGTCCCTACCACACCGTGGCCTTATCTTCAGAGATTATGAAACTTGTTGAATCCTCAGATAAAAAAATAAGTGTACAGATGTCTGCTTTGCAATAAAAAAAAAAAAAAAAACTGTTGTCAACGTCCAGGACATCCAACACCAACCTGAGAACTCACAATCAGGTGAATCACTAATTTCCCCCCTGCAGTATGCAAGTAAAAATATCTAGCGTCAGTGTAAATCCCAACTCACTTTAGCCAAATGCTGTATGTAAATTAGTAAAACGAAAGCTACCCACCTACCAACAAGCAGTGTGTGATAGAAAGGGACCAGCCAAGTGGCTAAGTAGAAGTGTTTTTAAGAAAAAAAAAGCTTATGCAATTTTTATAATTGTAACATGAGTGATTTTCAAGGTTCTTGGCCATAGAGAGCTCATGTGGCCAAGATTAGCCATTTGTTTTACATAGCCAAACACTCATTTAAAGTCAACTACAGTACATTTTTTGAAATAAAAATGTGAAAAATATATCAGCTTTAACTTTATTGGCACCTTTAATTTCCAGATAGTTCAATCTGATGAGTGCCACTAAGATACTCTGATTAGAGAGCAGTAGTGAAACTTCGATATTATATTTTCATGGCCTAATTTAACAGACAGGATGTTTACATAAATCTGTTTTAAGGCTTTGCACAGATAAGATTTTTTAGGTATGGAGGAACAGCTCTACCGTATATAAAATAAATACATAAATAATAAATGCTCAATAAATAAATAAATAAGCATTTAATTAATTGCCCCCAAAAATACAATGAATAAATATGTAGGTAGAAATGAAATTATACGGTGAGACATAAATGTATATATATCTCTTAATTACCTTCTTTATTTTTTCACCTTCTTTTGTAAACAGTTTCATTTGTTACTTGAATCGACTGTTTAATTGAGGTCTGAAGAAGTTTTCTCTAAGGGAGACCCTAAAGAAATAAGATGCCTTTTGTAGGGTTTTGTTTTCCCTAGAGATGTCCATTGAATGAAAACTCATAGCCATGTCTCCATGTGTAGAACACTACACAGTACCTTTAATTTGGTTCTAATAACAGCCGATTGTTTACTAGTTTGTCTACTAGTAATTACTTCAGTTTTTATTTTAATATGCTGATCATAAAACAATGTTTACACTGTGTTATGTCATTGGCTGATCTTAAATAAATGTTTTAACCAGTGTATCAGACTCATTTTGAATTGACATTAGCTTGGTACAACGTTAAGTAGCTTCTGATGTAGTTAAGGTACTGTTAACACATTAGTGTAACTTAGCTTGCTATAATTCTTTAGGTGGTAGCTTTGGTCTAGTGAAGCTTAATTTATTGTTGAGTAACTGGTAGCTTAGCTCACTACACTGGACAAGTAGCTTCCCCAACACTGCTCTGTAGTTTGGGATGTTTCGCAGCAAGTGGAAAATAGTTAGAAGAGGTGGGGGATAATAATTGTCAGAGTTGCTGGAATAACAGCTGAAAATATGTTAGCGCGGTGGGTTTCAAAACCACTGGCAGTACTGGGAACTGGAAGTTGGATGGTGGCAAGAATTTGTGGGATCAGTAAAAGATTAAGAGAAGCAGTTATGAAAAGGGAGGAAAACGAGGGAATTTAGATGGTTTTCGATGGTTTGGAGACAGTAGCATTGTTTTTTAAATGAAAATAATAACAAAGATGTTGTAAACCAAACACTGCTGATCTCTTGAGAGCACCGCCGGGGCAGGCCGGACCGCTCCGCATGGCGCAGAGGACCAGCTGAGGAGCTCCAGTCAACAGCCGCTAGGGTGGACGGGGCATCTCGGTTAGGTTTTGTTTGTAACCTGCTTGCTTTCTCTGCCCGTATTTTGCTTCTACTAAATATTGAAAATAATAACAAAGATATGAGTTTGTACTAGGATCAAAGTGTTAACAGTCTAATAATAAAGTTGAGAAAAGAGAATCAGTTTTACATCCGGCTTCTTCTTTCAGCCTGCGCAAACGAACAAACTCCTCTACAAGATTGATTCTTGTATTTTCGCCTGTATGATCCCTTTCACGTTTTCTCATTTTAGCCTCCTCAGAATGTTTAAACATCAACGGGGAAGAAAAATAGTAGAGCAAAAGTCTTATCTCCATGACAATATAACAGCCTGGAGCCGTAAAGCGATACCCTATTCCAGGTCAGATGACCTGGCCAACAACGGTGGGCTTCTCACAATCTACATAGGCAGTATTTCAAGAGGGGAGCCCTGCCCGTAGCATTGACAGAGTCAGGCGATGTATATTGGCCTGAGGAATCATTTAATATAACTAATATGCATCAAATCTTTAGGTCACAAAGTCAACGTGTGCCTGATACAGACTGATACTACGTCTACACTGCGTATCAGTCTGGCTGCTGGCAAAGCTACACATAAACATAAACATATAAAACACATTCCGACCACGGGTGAAATCAGCACTCTGATGATAAACTCCAGAAAACATGACTCTGACTGAATTATCACTTTTTCCTCTCTTGTCTGAGTCTCATGAGGAAGCCTCCACTCTGCCTAACCACTCTCAGTTAAATCTTTTTGCCTGTTCAGCCAATTAGTATCGAGCAGCCATCTTTACAACCCAAACCCAGATCCAATACGCATCATACTCATGAAATGACGAGCATTCTAGCTGCACATTTAATGTAGCTTAATTACTAGATTACTGTAATCTGGCCAGCAGCCAGACTAATACTCCATTTATATGTAGTATGAGTCTGTAAAAAGCAGGTAGAGCTAGATTTCAAAGGTGGGACTAACAGGGTTAGCATCATCAGGTTAGAATGTATAAGATAAATACAGATGTTACACAAAAACTCCAAGCGACACGCTTTGTTTTGGTAATTGTGTCGTTAGCGAAAACATGTTGAACTGTCAAAGAAATTCTCCAGTGAACCATTTCTACCCGTTTTGCCTTAAGAATCTGAGGATATGTAATGTACTCTCTATTTGTTCTTAATTTTCATTGCAACATTGCTCCATTGTGATTGCCTTTTGTTTCATTTCATTGCATTGGAAGCTGGAATTTGCAAAAAAGGAGGTAAATTCCCGCCTCCCCCTCTGTGATTGGCCAGATCTGGCTAAAGTCAATGGCTGTTTACCAGACTGAGTTAGTATTCTTGACCAGGATATACATTTAGCCAAGCATAATTATAAAGTCGAACAAAAAATATTTATTCCCAAATTTTAAAAAAAAAAGTCGAACAAAAAATATTTATTCCCAAATTTTAAAAAAAGGTTTTTGCTTGCTCTTTATGTGTGGAACACACCTTCAGACACGGTGGTGGAAAAATAATGCTGTTGGGATTCTTTTTATTAGGAAGGCTAAATGAGTGAATTAAAAGAGTGAATCTTTTTTATTCTGAAAACCACTTCAAACCATGTGAGACACTATTTTCACTTAATATTTTTTGTTGGTACAATCCAAATATAATACAATAAAATGCATAACGTTTATAGATGTAATGTTGCCAAATGTGGAACATAACTAGGTTTTTTTTTGTTTTTTTTAAGGCAGTAAAAATGTTTTGTTTCTTTTATTATATTGATTCAATACTTAATGCAAAAAAATGGGATTAGAAGTTAGATTTAGTGAAAGCATTACAATTTATATATTTTTACCTTCCATTTATTTTGGTGTTTCTAAGACCATTTTATGAAGGGAGAACAACCCTCCTGACGTGTTTCTTTCTGGTGAGCCGGAAAGGCGTATATCTGATTTAATATTCAGTATGAGCTGCTTCCTTCTCCGAGAACTGCATGGCTTCAAAATCCCCTAAGAGCTGCTACTCCTATTCATCAAGGCAACCCACAATTGGCCCACAGGCTGAGTATCAGTCAGTTATAAATCTACAAATGTCAGATGCAGAAATCTAATGTGCTTCTCCTATAGCAATTACATTTAGATAAATGTTAGTAGTTGAGCTCAAAGTAAAAGGGGAAGTTGTTTGGAGTATGAAAGAATCCAAATAATATACAATAAAACTGTTATTATTTTTTTTTTCTAACAATGCATATTTAACCAATTCATTTATGAAATCTACTGCGGACGTTTAGCCTCGCTGGTATTCAATGAAAAATTGCCACTGAAGGAGGTATATGTAAACTTTTGACCTTCTCTAATGTGACTTTCTGATATTATAGATAATACTGACATCCTCATAACTCCTTTTTCAGTCACAGAGAATGTGCTACATCAAGCAGGGATTTTACAGCATCACAGGTAAAATTAATTAGGCTACACATCACTAAATAAACTTTGGAACTGGTGGACTCTAAAAAAAGAAAAATGATACAGGACGCCCTGATGTTATTGGTGCACCAGACCGCAAACATGAAGATAAAACACACATGAAAGGGTTTTTGTCAACAGAAAATCCCAACATATACTTCAGAGTCAGTTAACATGAGGTCCTTTAAATACACACATTATTGCTGGAGGTTTCTTCCTGTTAAAAGGGAGTTTTTCCTCTCCACTGTCGCTACAAGCATGCTTAGTGTGAGTCAATGAGTCGATGCAATCAACTAGTTTTCCTTTTAAGAAAAATTTGAATCAATTTGACTGTATGATCTGAATTGACGCTATAGAAATAAACTGAATTGAATTGAATAGTATGTGAATTAGATCATTTGAATGCATCTTATTGTATCTTAAGCTCTCTCCGCCCTGAGCCCTTCTAAAATATGTCTCAGTTTGTTAAGGGTCAGTGACAGATTTTCTGCTTGTGGGAAATATGGG
>NW_015151334.1:340150-342312 GCF_000732505.1 Cyprinodon variegatus
GGTCTAGAAGCACAAGATCTATATCCAGCCATTCAGCAAGGATACTGCTAAATGGCTGTACATTATCTTAGCATTTGACCAATTAGATGAGCTTTTGAATGATTTATTACCTACTGTAAATTTGGTTTAAGGTGAAGAATGATGGACTGCATGAATGGGGCACGGTGCGGCCAGGGGCGTCAGCTGACCCAGTACTATACAGGGGCACAATAGGGCACCAAATAAAATGCGAGCGCACAGAGCACGTGAGCAAAACAAATTTTGGGCAATTATTTATTTTATAAAAACATGGGCACAGATCATTAATGCAAGCACACAAGCAAATATTTTATGGCACATATTTATTATTATAAAGCATCATAAATAAATTGTACCATAAGATTGTTATTTTCTGCATTATGAAATATCTACCTAAACCAAACTGAATTGGCTCTCTTGTGAACTTCACTGTATATCTCTAATCCACTACTGATGAAGGCACAATTTATCTTCATTAAGCGTCTCCCTGAAATCAGTTTTTTGAACTTGGGATGTCTGGTTGTAGTGGAGGCGACGGCGAACCGAGCAGCGAACATGATGTCAATGCGGCTGAGGAGAGACATGGCGAGAAAGATGAGAGCAGAGAGCAGGAGGAAATAGATTACTTTGCCCGTCCTGATCCTTGTCTTTTACTAAACTTTTTGAATCACCACCCACAACAGAGCACAAAAAATACATTTGTGCAAAAGGTATTCACCACTAAAAATGCAACCAACAGGAGGTGGCTCACATATTGTGAGAAACGTCATGCTTTATTTTGTTTTGTATGTATTGCATTTAGAAAGACTACTGACACAAGCTCATTTATTACTGGGATGCCTGATTGGATGCATGTGCACCAGCGCACAGAAGAGCATGAGAAGAGTAGCGTAATTTGTGTGGTTGACTCTCTCTCTCTCTTCATCCCTCCCTCTCTTCCTGATCTTAGAATTGTTGCTGTGCTTTGGTGGAGTTTACATTTTACAGTGTTAATAAATTAAGATTTTGGAAGTATTTTAAGTGTCCACTCTCACTAATTTCCACAAACCTGGCCTCAAGGTATTGCACAGTTGGTATACACATTCAGTACACCAAAGAAAATGTGGTGGGTCAGTTTAGTCCAAAATGCCAGGGTCGATTTTTTGTCCCAGTCCACCCCTGGTTACCCCTACCATTTTTTCCCCATAATACAGACGGTCAAGTGGAATATTCAAAACCTTTTATTTTTTTTGTGGGTGATGATTCACATCAATATACTAACATCAAAAATGATAAGTACAGAATTCACGCTCTTTTCAGAGCAAGATTCTGTGTAATATGGGGTAAAGAGAAAATTACATGTCTCTGCAAGTCATCTAGGAGTCTTCACTGAAATCAAAGATAAATAACAATTTTAATAAAAACTTATAAAATAATCAATTTTATGTAGATATTAGTACTTGTAAATATCAATTTTATGCAGAATGTTTATTGATAAAAGTAGGTAAGTATGGAAAAGATTTATGCCCCAGAACTAAAAAATGAAAGGGTTTTATACACTATACCTTTTATTTAGAAATTGCAGATGTTTAAATATATGTGTCTATTTATTAGCAAAGGTTGTAGGGAAGTATATTTTGTCTTATATGGATGTTTTGCTGGTTAATTTTCCTGTTGGAACAGTTTAAATTGACCCTGAGGTTCTGATGCCTATCCACTATCCTGACTTCAAAAAGATTGCTTTGACTGTAGATATGGACGTATTCAGGCCAGTAGATGATCTCTTAAAGCCTTTTTCTGATTTACAAAGTTCAATGGCTCGCCCTTTTATCTTTTCAGTTTAAAAACAGCGCAGAAAAGGCCTCTATATTATGGTTAAGTACTTATAGCCCTTGGAAGCAAAAACTAAACTTAAAAACGAACACCAAAGAATTAAAGTATTCACAACAAAATGCCTAATTTTTGTCAATCTAACATTGACATATTAAGGATGCTAACAATTGTGGATACAGAGAAAATACTAATTGTCAAGGAAGGATTAATTTCTGCTTAAATAAATGTCTTAAATGGCTGCATGAAACATTAACCTGTAGATTTTAATCCCTCTGCTGCCATCTAGTGGTCAAACCATGTTATGAAATAAATATTCACGTCAACATCAAAGC
>NW_015151334.1:344224-346098 GCF_000732505.1 Cyprinodon variegatus
TGGTTCTGCTGGAGGTTTCTTACTGTTAAAAGGGAGTTTTTCCTCTCCACTGTCACTACAAGCATGCTTAGTGTGAGAAACTACACTGAAAAACAAGAGATGCATATTTTAGTGGGATCATAATCCTGATTAACTGGCTGCAGAGTTGATGTTTTGAGGCAGACATTCTTGCTTAAAAATGTGATAAAAGTATTAAGACCTAAGGCTGGGGTCTTTCCGCATGGACTTTAATGTTCTCCCTGAGCATGCGTGGGTTCTCTCCGGGTACTCCACCATCGTCCCACAGTCCAAAAACATGACTGTTAGGTTATATGGCTTCTCTCAATTCTCCTTTGTTGTGTGTGAATCGTTGTTTGTCGTGTTTGTCTCTGTGTTGCCCTGCGATGGACTGGCGACCTGTGCAGGGGGAACCCCGCCTCTCACCCATAGACAGCTGCAGATGGGCACCAGCACCCCTTGCGACACCGCTTGTGATAAGTGTGATGAAAAATGGATGGATGGACGGATGGATGGATGGATTTTTTGAGACCCAGCCTTGACTTTTGAAAGTTGCTATACTACTTAACCAGTATTTTGCTCAAAGTGACCAATTTGTATTGGTTTGACCTTTAAGCATAGACATGATAAAAACAGTACCAAATTGGATTGTTAGTTTTAACCAAAAGATCGGTTGGACACCTAACTTCCAATCAGATGAAAACCAAACATTTTTTTATTAAAATGACTAACACAACATTTCATTCTGCTCATCAACGTTTAAACAAGTTATACTAGTTAAACAAGCACTCTCACTGTCTGCTTGAGCTTATGTCACTAAAATAAGAGAAAACAAACATACCTTAAAATATTGCAGTTCTCTAAGACAATTTACAAAACAAAACCTTAAAAAGTATTTTATTATCCACATTAATACATTTCAAAGGGACTTAAATGAATAAAAAAAATGAGGAAACAATTGCAAACATCACAGACTACAGTATTTTTTTAAATGTAGTTATGCACTCTGCCAGTAGGTGGTGACATTCTCACATGAGTTCATGAAATGAGTGATTCACTGATTATTGAGCTAGATCACTCTCAGTTTTCACAAATATGCATATTTGATTCATACATGCACTGGACAAGATCCACACAGGCAGAGAACGATTCATGCAAGCACACAAGATTCACACACGCACAGAAGAAGTCTCACCAAAGTATTTCTGGTCCATAAGCAATTATAAATTAAATTACAAATAACTAGTGATCTTTAAACTTCAATCCATTTTATTTAAATAGGGAATGGTTTGCTATAGTTAACAAAGATTCCTTGTATAGGTCAATCACAAGAAAGTACTCGGCGTGGGATTACTTATCCACATATAAATCTCATGTGTATTTGTGAAAATTGAGACCGAACTACCTCAATATTTGACACAATTTGGCCAAAAGGTTCAATGCCTCATGAGGCTTCATCTCACCATCAAACGTTTTGATGGTTCTTTTCTAATTTATTTCTCTTGTATATACTTGGTTTAATTGTTGTTTCAGTTGGTGATTATTTCTATATTTTTTTGTATTTGTTCTCCATCATGTGTTTCACTGTTCATCCCATTTTAAACATTGGTCCCTCAGTCCCAGCTTTCACTGATTAGCAGATTCAGTTCCCCTATTTCCTGCATTACGTAAACCTGTTCTCCTCTATTTAAGCTGCCAGTCTCAGATTTCCAGCTACCTCTTCGATGTCGACCTGCCTGCTCCATGGTCCATGCAGCTGCAGGTCATCTGCTCTCTGTGCCTTTTGGCTCTGCATATGAGGAATGCTGCCTAATGAAACCTGCTCCCACGGCTTGTATGTAAAGTTAAATTTATGCTAACTTAGATATGTTATACTG
>NW_015151335.1:0-1378 GCF_000732505.1 Cyprinodon variegatus
ATGAAACACAGAGTACAGGCATGTCTTGAAGACATAAAAACCTGGATGACTCTTAACTTTCTGCTTCTGAATCAAGAAGTTATACAGTAGTCATTGGACCAGAGTGTTTGAAAAATAAGCTCATTAGTCAGTCAGTCAATTTGGATGGGTTTAAATTTATCTCTGATAATAAAGTAACCAAATCTTGGTGTTATTTTTTTTATCAAAGAGGTTTCTAGAGCTTCCTTCTTTCGTCTGCGCAATATTGCAAAAATTAGAAATATCCTGTCCATGGGTGATGCTGAGAAACTATTTTGAATTCTTTTCTATCAGGGAGTCCACTAACTGTAGTGAAAAGCTTTCAGCTGATCCAAAATGCTGCAGCCAGAGTTCTTATGAAAATTAACAAGAGAGATCATATCTCTCCTATTCTAGCATCTCTTCATTGGCATCCTGTTGAATCCAGAATAGAATTTAAAATCCTTCTTCTCACATATAAAGCCTTAAATGCCCAAGTTACATCTTATATCAGGGATCAGATCATTTCTCATGTCCCTAACAGAGCATTTCACTCTCAATCTACAGGTTTAGTAGTGGGTCCTATATGGGAGAATTATCCTGCCATAATGCAAGAGATCATCATATCAATTTGAGAAAAGAATTTCATCTTCTTGCACTCAAAACTTATAATGCTCACACTCAAAACATGCTCTCTCTCTCAAATATTTTCTCTTCTCTCTCAAATCTTTCTTTCTTCTCTCAGATTTAATGCTTCTTGCACAGATATTTTCTCCTCTCGCTTGTCTCCTTTTCTTCGCGCACAAACCGCGCTCTGCACGAGTCTCAGATACGCTCGCAAATCCGTAGGCTCTGCTTGCAGATTTTTTCTGCTCTCTCTCGGATTGCACAATACTGTGTTGAATATTTTAACAGAACCAGACATTAACTAAGTTTTGTTGCTGATTATGTTCATCCCTTACACCAGGGTTCTTCAACGTTTTCCAGGCCAAGGACCCCCAAACTGATGGCAAGATGAAGCAGGAATATGGGAGAATTATCCTGCCATAATGCAAGAGCACATAATTTCAATTTGAGAAAAGAATTTCATCTTCTTGCACTCAAAACTTATAATGCTCACACTCAAAACATGTGCTCTCTCTCAAATATTTTCTCCTCTCTCTCAAATCTTCTCAGATTTAATGCTTCTTGCACAGATATTTTCTCCTCTCACTTGCCTCCTTCTCTTTGCGCACAAACAGCGCTCTGCACAAGTCTCAGATATGCTCACAAACCCGTAGGCTCTGCTTGCGGATTTTTTTTGCTCTCTCTCGGATTGCAGTTGGATCGTCGCCTAGCAACCATTCCAGCCAATAGAACGGCAGCCTGGGAAAGGGTGCGC
>NW_015151335.1:1977-8317 GCF_000732505.1 Cyprinodon variegatus
ATTTTCGGAGGCGTGGATGACTTGACCCTGGAAGAGAAATCTTTTTCTCCTGACTTCTATAAGAAAATCAAAGTCAGTATTTTCTCTGACTGACAGCCCTGTGGCTGTTGTCAGGTTACCTCAACGGACCTCCTCTGGACAAATTCGACCCATTTCCATTCGTCAGAAACTGGATTAAAGCAGGACATGTGCGTGCATGAAAGAGAGACAGACAGTCTTTGTGCATGTGTATGTTTTCATAGACTGACTGTTTGTTCAGGCTCTTGCCCGCTCCACCAGATTCACAGAAAGATTCATCCACCAAGCTGTCAGGAAGCTGAGCCCCCCTAAAAAAAAAATCACTCCGGACAAACTGTCTCTGCACTACTATTAATACTATATTTATTTACTGTTATTTTGCACTGTTACTGTAACAAATGCTATATCTTACATAATTGTTTATAATATTTTTTCTGCTGCCATTACCATCTGCCTTTTTGCCTTTTTCATTAGCATAAGTATTGCATATTTTATATTATTGTACTTTTTATATTTTATTTTGAAATTGAATGTTTAAATTTTAGTATTAGGAACTGATCTTATCTGTTGTGCCTGTGCACTTTATCTGTCCTTGTATGTCTGGTGAATGTAAAGAATTGACATTAAAGCTGACTTTGTTTTTTTATGCTCTCTCTCGGATTGCAGTTGGATCGTCGCCTAGCAACCGTTCCAGCCAATAAAACAACAGATAATAATTTAATATGTCGGTTCTTTGCTTTTGTACATAACAAACCACTAATTGTTTAAAATAATTTAATTCAGAATTTTTTGGGTTATTCATAAGTAGCTACTGAACTTTGCTGAATCGAACCACAAAAATACTGTAAATAGCAGTTTCAGCTGACTCTCTTATAAGTGGCGTAGTAGCACAGGCACACTCAGTAGGGTTAAACAAGCGCACCCTTTCCCAGGGTGAGTAGAAAATGAAGGCTAATCATGTTTTGGGTGTACTATTCCTTTAATATGTCGGTTCTTGGCTTTTGTACATAACAAACCACTAATTGTTTAAAATTACTTAATTCAGAATTTTTCGGGTTATCCAGAAGTACTGAACTTGGCTGAATCGAGCCACAAAACTACTGTAAATAGCAGTTTCAGCTGACGCTCTTATAAGTGGCGTAGTAGCACAGGCACACTCAGTAGGGTTAAACAAGCGCACCCTTTCCGAGGCTGTCGTTCTATTGGCTGGAAAGGTTGCTAGGCGACGATCCAACTGCAATCCGAGAGAGAGCAAAAAAAATCCGCAAGCAGAGCCTACGGGTTTGTGAGCATATCTGAGACTTGTGCAGAGCGCGGTTTGTGCGCAAAGAGAAGGAGGCAAGTGAGAGGAGAAAATATCTGTGCAAGAAGCATTAAATCTGAGAAGATTTGAGAGAGAGGAGAAAATATTTGAGAGAGAGCACATGTTTTGAGTGTGAGCATTATAAGTTTTGAGTGCAAGAAGATGAAATTCTTTTCTCAAATTGAAATTATGTGCTCTTGCATTATGGCAGGATAATTCTCCCATATTCCTGCTCCATCTTGCCATCAGTTTGGGGGTCCTTGGCCTGGAAAATGTTGAAGAACCCTGGTGTAAGGGATGAACATAATCAGCAACAAAACTTAGTTAATGTCTGGTTCTGTTAAAATATTCAACACAGTATTGTCCCACCACCAACTTATTAAAAATTAACAGTAATAATGACTGTAACAGTCAGTTTGTCCAAGCCAAATTCTGACCTTCCTCTCTACCTTAAAGTTGTTTTTATGTGTGTGTGGGAATGTGTGTGTGTGTTGGCTGAGTAAGATTTTATGCATATTTTTCCTTTTCACGTTTCTTTCAAAAAGAAATGAGAATAGATCATAGTAGCTGTTGTCTTTAGGACCACTTCTGATGACATTGTGGCACAGCTAATTCAATAATCATAGTAAAGAATACAGCATTCACAACACTTTTTTCTGTTAGGTTTGATCATACCATTTTATTCTATGAGAAAAAAAAAAACATCAGACAGAGGAAACAGAGAATACGAAGAAATATGCGCACTAGTAGAACTAACCATGATAAAAAATAACAAATTACCTGGAGGAAAAGAAGGAAAAGGTTTGTCATGTGATCAAGGTCTGTGTAAATAATTTTAAGTGTAAGAATAGAAAAATATCAGAGTTTCATATCTCTTCTCCAGAAGCCAGTTTTTCCATTGAGCTGAAACATAAAGTAGACTGATCCTGTGCAGCACTAAACTTCAGCCTTAATAGGTCCTAATGACTCCATTTAGACACTTCATTTTGTATAAGCCTATGAATAAAACAAACCATTATTATAAGAGGTTTGACTAGAGGAGACAAGGCCCAATTATAGCCAGTAACCGAGCAGTAACTTCATGACAGCTGAAATAATTTGAAGAGGGTAATGACACAAGAGCAGATACTGAAGAGGCTGATCAGGCTGGAATGAAGCTCGACACGTGTTTATCTCAGTTCTCTAGATGAGAAACCAATGACTCTGGAACTTTTACTATAAAGTTAAGTCAATAAGGTACTTGTAATTCTTTGACTTAACAGACATGATGAACGATATGGTGCTACACAGACTGATCAATTTAGTCTCGTTATTTTAAACAAAGTTTATTATTTCATGTTGGAAACAAAGCTTTTGTATAGGTCTGTGTGTATAGGTCTGTTTGTAAGCTCTCTGTACTGAGAGAAGGGCTGAAGGGAGGAAGACAAAGACTGTAGTTACCTTCTTTCAGTAAAAGGGTCATCTACGAAATACCATAAGATAAAAGATTATAATGCCTTTGTACTATCACTTTGTTGCTCCTAATTTACCATCATGTGGTTTTGTGGAAAATGGATGAAACATTAGCCCTATTTTCTTGTAATCCAACAGAATATGTTTAGGAAAGCTATTTTATTTTTATTTTTTTTAAGATATATACCTTCTAAATTATGCATTTTATGTATGAACCACTGCCAGAGTTAAAGACAAATCTCAACCTCAGGAAATGTGATGGACAATAAAATTATCTTATCTTCCTGAGGACTCTCAGGGTGTGTAGCCACTGCTGAGCCTTTTTGATGATGGATTTGATGTTCTCTGACCAGTAGATATTATCAGAGATAATGATTCTGTGATGCCTAAAGTTGTGGACCATTTCCATGAGCTTGCAGTTGATGTGAAGGGGGGCTATGTCTGTGCTGTGCTTCCAAATGTCGATGATGAGCTCTCTGGTTTCCTTGTTGTTCAGGGTGAGTTTGTTCTCTGAGAGCTAGACTGCCAGCTTCAGGAGCTCCTCTCTATAGGCACTCCCATCACTTTAGCATGGGCTGCAAACATAATGATAAAGTTGTCCTTGTGGGCTGGTCTGCAGTTGCGGGTGTTAGGCAAGGCATGTTTATTTGTATAGCACTGTTAAGTACAGTGACAATTTAAAGTGTTTCATATAAATCAAAAAGAAATACAAGAAAAACAAAGGCAGAATAAAGCAAATAGATAAAAACGTGATAAAAGAAGGTAGTAAAGCAGATAAAAAACTTGGACCACAAATTTGAGATAATAATAACTCAGTTAACAGTTTAGATTAAACAGTCAAAGGCAGTTTTAAATAAATGGGTTTTTTAATTTGATTTAAAAATCTTAGGCTTTCAGCACCTTTGTTATTTGGAAGATTGTGTAAAGCCAGTAAAGGAGGGAGCTCAGCACACTCACCTGTGGGGAGCTGATGCTCAGTGTATGGGTGGAGGGGAGGTGGGTGCCAAGTCTCACAGTCTTGGTTTGTTTGATCAGAAAGTCCTTAATCCACGCGTGAGAAGGGGAAGTCAGAGTGTGCAAAGTTTCATGGTAAGTCTGTCCAGGTTTGATATTTTTAAGGCAGAACTTAATCCACAATGTGCATCTAGCAGTGTTCTGCCATTGCTCCAGTTTTTTCACTGCAAAGCAGAAAGCTATGATGCCATTCTCTATAGGTCTTACCTGTACAGTAAGTGAGGTGGTACAGTAGCCGGGTAGCAATGGTGGCAGGGCAAGAAAAAAATTAGTACTGCTGGGAGGATACAAGCCAAGAAAAGAAGCTGTTTAGTTCCTCTACAAGTGACACCCTCAGATCAACTGTTGACAAATCACAACCTCCAAAGTTGGTGATCTCATGTACTCCCTGCAACACCTACACCTCCCTTTGTTGCTGGACAGATCTGCATCCTGTGGTCCACCTTCGCTCTTTCACTCATCTTTTTGGATTATTTTGTTCAAAGTCACATTCTCGTAGTCAAACTTAATATAGTTCAGTACCATTCCTGTGTGTGTCTCCAGCTCCTGATGTTCACATAAGTCCCAGTCTGTCTGCACAAAGCAGTCTTGAAGTTTTTGGGGTGAATCGCCAGGCCAGGTTGTAACAGTTTTTATTTAAGGGGGTGTAGATTGGGGAGACCAGGAGGGACAGATGGTCTGGCTATCTGAGATGGGGGAGGGGTAAGCTCTTTATGAATGTTAGATGTTGATGTAGACATGATTCAGAGGGTTCTCACCTCTTGTGGCACCTTTTCCTTACTGGTGGAAGCTTGCTAGCACAGTCTTTAAGTTGGTCTCATTAAACCCCCCCTGCAATAATGTGAATACTGCTTGAGTGGGCCTGCAGCTTTTGTTCAAGGTGTTCACCAGGAGGAAGTTGACATTAGGTGGAAAATACACTGTAGTGTTGATCACTACTAAAAAAAGTAAACAACCCCTGGTAAAATGGTTTAATGTTATGGGCTTAAGAGAAAAAGTATTCTCAGCGGTATATATGTTTTAAATGCACTTAATGTTGTATTTTGTATAGCAAATCTTAAGTTCTGAAACGTAATGCTTTGTGCTCAGCTGACTATCATAGTTCTGCTATCAGTTTTAGATCAAATCTCAAATTGGACCTTAACTTCTGTTTACGGTAAAGATTAAATTCTGATTAAAGCCTGTGTTGAATGCCTTGTTGCTAGTTGTTTTCTGATTTGTTACTTGTTTTTGATTTTTTTTTAAACCATATTCATTGGAAGGAGTTGGGCTATAATTTTAAAAAGTGCTTACACTTCTATAGAAGCATTACTTAAAAAAAAAAGCATAGGATATGGGATGAAATTTTTTTTTTATAACCTTCAAGCAATATGATGGTGGAATAATCTAATTAAGGAATTAAAACAAATAAACATTAGTGTTGACTTGCTCATATTTTCACTTATTCAATAACATGGTAGCAAAAAAGGGTTCT
This sequence comes from Cyprinodon variegatus, assembly GCF_000732505.1. Taxonomy (NCBI): domain Eukaryota; kingdom Metazoa; phylum Chordata; class Actinopteri; order Cyprinodontiformes; family Cyprinodontidae; genus Cyprinodon; species Cyprinodon variegatus. The sequence continues at coordinate 7,239 of NW_015151335.1, forward strand.
TGAATTGAAAACGCATAAGAAATACAAAAATATCCACTTTTATTATATGCCACGGAAAGTGCAAAAGGGACCCAAGTTTGCTCCACATGCAAAGGTAACAAAGCAATACTACTCCCAAGGCTCCCATACTTGTAGCTGTGCACTAAATTATAGCAGACTGAAAGAAGGCTACTCACTAACCTCATTTTATAACAAAGTAAAATTAGGTATTTAAAATGATCATTTCAACCTAGAGAAAAACTCATCATCCTGACGGAAAAAAATAAAGGAGCAATAAGGTAACTCCACTTTTTGAAACAATAGTTGCCAACCCATGGGTGTCTCTTTAAAACATGTTGAATGCAGGTTGGAAACAGGGTAGAATACTCCAGTAACCAGCTCATATCACATCGTAACAACTTGTCATAAGTCAAAACATGTACAAGGTGTAATACTGTGGGCACTTAAAAATGAGGCTTGGTGGTTTGGTGGTAGAAATAATAAATACTCTGACAATATGATTATCAATATGTTTAAATATTTGAGCAGTGTTAGTCAATGCCATATGTCAGAGCAAGGTCCAAAGTATGAAGATGAGCATGTGTGGGACTTTGCACATTCTGAACAAAATTGAGTCTAAGATAGTATTAAAGACTGCATTTAAACTATCTTCAATATCTGCATGGTGTTAAAGTCACCAATATAATGACCTTGTCACAGTTTAAAAGAAAAGTATGGTCATATTCAGAATTCAAACATCTGAAAATACTTTAAATATGAAATTACATACTGTTATTTAATATGCTGTATCTGGTGTTTGTCACAATGCGCTATTATCCAAGTAATCTTGGAAATATTCTTCTTGGAAATGTTGGCTACATATTACATGTTTTTTCTCTGGCCAGAAAATCGATGGCAAATCCTACCTCCTCAAGTTGGCAATTTAACAATTAACTCGTCCTTGGAGGATCATGAATGTGAAAGGTGAAATAACTATTTCTTTTTCTACTTTTACCCAATGTATAACAACATCCAACTGCCATGCATGTGGGCATTGTCAGTTTGACAATAGCTCTGACGAATTTCAATTGTAAAGTCCT
>NW_015151335.1:9139-61157 GCF_000732505.1 Cyprinodon variegatus
TGACAACAAGCTAAAGAGGTTTTGGTGCTTTACAATCTGGATGGGGGAAACTAAGGGTTAAATGTTCAAAACAATTGTAATTGGCTTTGGATTAATCAATAAATCAGACCAAAACATAATCCTTTAGTTGCAGCTTGGTTTCTGTAAGGCAACATAAATCAATTTATCACAAATCAAGTCAGTAATCAACAGACTTTTTGAAGAAAGCCCTTATGTAAAACAGACCACATTTAATTGTTTTAACTTTTTTCCAGATTAGAGCCATTTTAATTTTAATTAGATGAACATGATTTACCCCTTTAGGATTATTTTCTCATTTATTTGAGTTTGGTGGTGGGCAAGAAGATGTCTGGGTAGTATAATGGGGTAAGTTACAGTAGAGAAGCTGCAGAGAGGTGTCTTAAACTACGACTCTGCTTACTGGTCTGCACCCTGGTCTGTCAGGGTTTTGGAGGCATTCTAATACATTAGCGCAGATTCCTAGAAAGAAGTGGTGCACTATCCAAAGTGGGATGGATGTGCTGTCTCGAAATTAGACAAGGTTTTTCTTAAAAGTTTGCCAATTATCAGTGTAGCCCACATCGTTTTCAGGACACCTCCTAGACAATAAGCAGTTGAATGATGATATGTGGTTAAGATTTAATCACTGATTAGATCAGGGAGGGGACCAGAGAAAATGACTGAGTCTGACATTCTTTTGGCAAACTTATAAACCAAAGCAACACTGATTTTAACTACCTCTGTACCATGTACATTTTAGGACTCTCTCATTTCTCAGGAAAGCAATTGCCAATTTTCGGAAGAAAAAAAATGTTGGTTCTTAGGAAAAACATTGTCAGTTCTCAAGTAATAGGAGAAATATTGTCAGTTCTTAGGTATCAGAAAATATTGGAGCTCTCTTTTAATTTTTGTGAAACTGCTCGTAACTGGGCAGATAAATAAAGCACGATTCTCGCCAAAAAAAATCCTTCAACGTTTATTTTGGGTCCTATATAGGGATTTGTTAGCTACAAACTTTACCACCGTTGTCCACCATTTATGTCCGAGCTGACCAATCCGCATTGACACACAATGACTCATGGGAAATTAAGGATCACATAGGAAACTTGGACCCTGAGCAAACATACCAGCAGGCTGCATGTGGGATTGGGAGTATCCTCCGTGATCCTTTACATGTAGAGGGAACAATTTCTTGTAATACTGTTTAAGTATTTAATTTTGTCAAAAGTTATTATTAGATAGTTGGTGCCAGCTTTTAATTTTCTTTCACTACATACTTCTCAGACAAGAAAAAATATCTAAAAGTATAATAGTACTCACCCATTTCTCTCATTAAGACTGTGCAATTTGTGGAAGAGAGCCATCTCTCTCCTATCAAAAACCATCACTAGATTGCGTTTCTGTCTATAACCCCAAATAGAATATATTGTTATGTTTAAAATGTGGTATTTGTTGGTATACAAAACATTTTAGCTTCTACAAGCAAGTAAAACACAATATTAAACTTTAATGCATAATGAGTAAATAAAGTATAATTTTCACATTTAAATAACCTGCTGGCAGGCTAGAGGATTTCTATTCAAATTTTGAACATAAGAGAAAAAATTAACCTTTTGAGATTGCTCAGGGATCTTCCCTGTCAGCATAACCCTGGAGAGCCTTTAGAACCATTTGGCTCAACTGTGACCACACTGTCGTTTTAATGTTCATCTCTTCATAGTTGCATTTACAAAACTCCCTCTATATAAAAGGGAATGGATTGAGACCTTTGGGTGGATGAATGATTGAGGAGCTCCTGATTTTCTTTGTATCACTTTTCCAGTAATTAGATGAGGGATTCAAAGAAATGGCAGCCCACTTAGGGTTTGATGGTGGGCAGCCACTCTTTGATGAGGGCTGATGAGAGGTGAGCGTCTTGAGCCACTGGGGTTAAAGTTGGCAGGGTGTAGGCTCTGTCCAGATGGGGTCTCATTTGGCCCCTCTCCTCCCTTCCTGTTTTCAACAATAAGAACCAAGCAACAGACTATTTCTAATATGACAACAGATTAGGGGGATGTGTTGATTTATAAAAAAGAAAACAGATTCTACTGTGACATTTTAAAGTTATCTGATGGTCAGTGAAGGAAAGGTTAGATTTTAAATGTTTGAAGCTCAACTGCGCATCAGGGGGGCAGCAAATATGGCAGCAAAAAGCAGAATCACTGGTTCAAGAGGAGAACATTTATTATTAAAAAATATAAAAACACAGGTATAAGGTATATGCCTATACAATTGTCAAAACTTTAATTTTATTTATTTATTTAACTGTTTGTTTATTTATTTACTGAGTGCCATGCATTCATAAATCAGTTTGTCTATCCATCCCTGTCTTTCAATCCATTTCGTCTACATGCTTTTACATGTGTAAACGCCACTTTAGAAAACTGCAATAAATCCAAAATGAACCATGTATGTTGAAAAAGGATATAGACTGACAACTCTTGAAGTTTATTGATTTGGTAGGGGATTCTGATAAGAAAAAGTCCCCCATGACTTCCAAAAGAAGGCAGGTGGACAACCATCATTTGGTCCACAATAAACACTTCCTTGTATCTGGTCGCAAAATAAATTACATACATCCCTTGTTTAATATATATATATATATATATATATATATATATATATATATATATAAACACAAAATGTACTCTATCGATACGATAAAGTGTCCTTAAGCAGTTGATTCCATCCAAATGGACTTTGTCCAGTGGCTTTCAGGCCTCAAAATGGGAGACAGAAGCCAGTTTTCAGCCGAGGCTACAGCCACCAAATCCCGTCCGGAGAAGAGTCTGTGTTAGCAAACCGAATCAGACTGCACCCTGCCTATGATTTAAAAGGAGCTTGTTTTTCCTGTTTCAAACCAGATTAAATACAGTGTTTTGCGAACCCACCTGCTGAAGCAGATGAAAAACTCTTCAGGTCTGGATGACATACCGTACAGTCTGGCACAAATTGCTCTCCATCGAAAACCCACTACAACCCGTGCCCCCCTGGTGCTGAAGAACTGTGAAACCACCGGACTGTGATCCATCGGCTCAACCGCAACTGCTAAAAAACGATCCACTGCCTTAAGAGGACCAAAACTGAAACAAACCCCCGCCACTTAGCCAACAAGTTAACAACTTTTCCCATACTTTGTGCTTAATAAATACTTTGCTTGGTGGAAGATAGGTAAAATACATATTTTGCATGTGATGTTTTTGTTTTATCTGAAAGAGGTTTTCTGATTCATCTGCTGATGGTATTTAAGAGTTCTGAACTCAATGCCATGTTCACTGAGCCTCTCTTCATCATTGGTTTGAAGAGTCAGGCTACTACTGGTGAACTGGCTAGCATTGTTAGCTCCAAGCTTCCTTTGTTGCTGGGCCTATGGTTGCAGTTTTCTACCCCTCTCTTTTTCTAGCTGGCTCGCCCTGCCACCACCTGGTATAAGCTGAATTGACCCATTCTCTCCAGCATCACTTTATTTTAATCCATTTCTGAATCATTAAAATATAGTGATGATGGAAAGAATCTTTCTCCTGCAACTTCACAGTTTTGATTACATTTAACATCTCTGCGTCAGAGTTATTCACATTTATCTGCCACTATTTCAAAAGACGTTTTAAATCTATAAAGCCCTAAAACTTGGACATACCTCAGAGACTCTTGAACGGACTAATAGAACTCAATTTCACCTTTTGTTTGCTTTTACTTATTTGTGCTTATTGACAGCAGTGTCTAATGTTCGCTTAGTTATAAGACATAATAACACCATTGGATTGTTAGCTAATAAAGGTGCCATTGTATTATAACCCAGATCCGTCCTCTTTTCAGTGACAGAGATAGATTTCTTTGGTTGGTGATTAATTACTCTGCTGATAGCCATAGTCGAAATTACTAAATTGGTGAAAGGCAACTAGATCTAAATATTACATAAAAAACTAAGAGTTTTAGTTAATAGTTATTTAATATATTCATAATATTCTGTTAAACTTGCACAACAGATGTAAGACTTTAACAGATTTAGCTATTTATCTTTGTTTTCTTTTTCCTGTTGTACCTTGGCCCAAGTAAAAATATTTTTTCAACTACTGTAAAACTTCGGTAAACCTGATTAAAACAACTATAATTGTTTGTTGTTGTTTTTAGTAAGCATTTTGTAACAAGAGTAACACATAGGTAACAAACATAGCAATAAGTTATTTCCTTCTGAAAAAAAATGACATGCTCTATCCTCACCCTTTCACACCCACAATGTTTACAAATGAGTGCTGCACTGGTCCTTTGGGAAATGCAAGCAGAAATGATTTTCGATGCACAACCCATCCCTGCACCATTCTTCCTTTGAAAACCCTCACCACCTTTCTCTCTGTCTGCATGCTGAGCTAAACGAGATTCCCAGAGGACCAGGTCCAACATAGCAGGCTTAGCTGAGCTGACTGACCATGCATGGAAGTCAATGGATGCAAATCACTGAAAAAAAACCACACTGAGCAGAAGGTGAAATCCTTGACAACTTTTTCTTCTTCTTTTGCCAGTGTTTCTCCTAAACAATAAAAAAATATCAATTTAACTAATGCAGTTAAAGATTAAGATATTACCACAGAATCTCAGAAAGCTCCCAGATTACTGAAATGTGAAAAAAAAAACATCTGTTTTTTCAAGGAAGTGGTCAGTGCAGTTGGATGGCAGAGCCTCATTACATTATCCACATGAGTAATGAGACCAGATTCTTTTGGAACAGAGCTTACACAATTAACCTGATGCCAGAGAATGAAAATAATCAAGCACAGTGAATCAAAATGCATAATTAAAATGCAAATCCTCTGAGCTCTCTATAGCTCTAACAGGATTGTTTCAAATTACATGCCACAAAAGAGTGGCATTTCTAAAGTATGTTGCCAAGAGGTAAAGTTCCTCAAAAATTCATATTGAAGGAGGTCAATTATATTTATATACATATTTAAGTGTGTATAGATCTTTTTGCTTTTGTGGGCTAGATATAGTCTGTAGCACTTTTTTAGTAAGACAGTGTGACTCACTTTTAGGAGTATTTTACCCTACATCTCAGTGCTTGGGATATGCATGGATAAAATACATGTTTTTTGTTTGTTTTTTTCTTTTTGGTGTTTTGTTTCAAACAGAAAAATGAACTGCCTGTTCTCCCGAGTGGTGCACGATTTTAAACGAGTCAATAAAGTGAATTTGATTGGTCGTTAATCAAGAGGGCGGTATTGTTGTGGCAGAAAGTTTACAAGCAAGTTTGATTGTGGCTGGGTTCTCAGAAGCACCGTTGCTAACCAGTTAGCATTTTAGTGCTAGTAGGTTCCCAATGGGAAATTACAATGGGTCCAAGTAGCACTAAATTGGTGACTTAACAACGACACTATCAAGGAACGCCATGCACAGCGGAGACATGCATAGGAGGAGAGTTTTGTGTCGGAGGTCGTGGATGAGTCTCCTCTGTCTCCTTTAATGGAGCGCTCATAAAGCTCAGAGTATTAAGTTAAAAGTTCTCTTTTATGTTGCTGTTGTTCAATAAAAGTACGTTTTAAGATCATTTGAGGCGAGAACATCATACTTTTAAGCATCATTATGTGGCAAACAGATTTGATTGACCGATGACCGTTGATATATGATTGGCCAAATTTAGGTGTTCAGGGTGACGTATAATTAACACAGAGACAGATCTTTTAAAAGTTTTTGATCTGAGGAAATGCTTTTCGGTTGAAGGCCACTCACTGAATCCAGTTCTGGTTTCTCCCTTTTAACAGTGAGATCTTCCTCTCCACTGTCACTGCATTCATCCTCTGTGTTAGGGATTGAGTCAATGACACAATGCAAGTAAAAGTCTACTGTCTCCACAAAATTCAGGAGGAACAAAGTCAATGAGTAAATGCAATCAGCTGTTGTTTTTTTTGTTTTTGTTTTTTGCAAATCTGACTGTATAATCTGATGTAATTGTCTCAGTGAAGTGCCTTGAGATGACACATGTTGTGAATTGGCAATATATTACTACATTATACTATAATAGAATTCAATTAAATTAAAAAACACCAAGGTTTTTAACGTTATTATCAGAGACCAATTCAATGCCATCCAGGTTAAAGGACTGACTAATCCGTTTTTGTTTTTGTTTTTTTAATCAAAGACTATGGTCCAGAGACAATAACCTAAGTCTGTTTGAAATCAAAAGCAAAAAACTTTAACTCATCCAAGTGTTTGTATCCACTAGATATGTCTGATTTCTGAAACAGGAGAGGCTCAATTATGTTAATTAAATTCAAACGTCCAGTATTGCATTAAGAAATGTTGAAAAACATAAAACGCATCACTACATTGGGGGAAATATCTTTTGTGAAGTGCTCAGAAATAACAAACTTCAGAAACAATGGAAAGAGTTCAGAACCAGATGACTGCTCTGACTAAATTATCACGTTTCCCCGTCGACACATTACGAAAACTTCCTCACTGTCAGTGAAAAAATCCTTAAGTATGTTTGCCAATCAGCATCAAGCAGCCAGCTTTACGAACCGACCCTGCTCCATAGACCCCCTAAGAGATTCAGCCTTGCTGCAAGTACTGTAATACCTTTTGCTGTGCTATCCAGTCAGGGCTCTACTTCACCAGGTGACTATGGACCCATCAGGACACTGACTAGATGCTTAGAATAGATCAATATGTCGATGCACCGTAATTTTCTACAACTGAATAAAAGAAAAACTGTTGTTGCCTGTGTTCTCATTAGAACTAAGAAAATAGAGCACATTAGTCCGGCTCTGATGTCCTTTCATTGGCTTTCTGTAGCTCATAAAATAGACTTTTAAAATCTTTTGTTAGTCTATAAATCCCTGGATGAATCAGCACCTCAATACATAACAGATTTGTTGTCAGTGTATCAACTTCCTAGAACACTCAGGTCTTCTAGTTCAAGCCTACCCTAAGTACTTCCAGAAGTAGAACCAAACACAGAGAATTAGCATTTAGTTCATATGCTCCACCTATCTGGAAAAAACTCTCAGAAGACTGTAAAAGTGCTGAACAACTTTTAAGTCATAATTAAAAACCTATTTGTATTCATGTAAAGCACCTTGAACTGTCCATATATTGAATTGTGCTATACAACTAAAACTGCCTTGCCTTGTCTCACTTTGTCGCTGCTTACTTCGATAGACTGAGGCTCAAACCTCAACAGACAGGCAGCGTGCTGCTGCTCCACAGTAGAGGGGAGATTGTGTCCGTTAGTAGGCTCAATAGCTGATTAATGCAGAGCATGCTCATGAAATCAGGCATATTTTTTTAGCAGTTTCATGACTATATTTAGAGAGTTTGAGAATGCATATTTTAAAAATGATTTTACTAAATTTACCAGGGAGTTTTAGCCTCACCTGTATTCATTGAAATATCACCACTGCTAGACAACCAAGCAGTTAGTTTCTTTACAATACATATGGACAAATGTAGCTAATAATCATCAACATAAAAGCATATGCACAGTGAGGAGAATGTGCCCTAAGGTGTCTCTACAAACAGTATAAATGATAGTCTTACTTAATTTAACCACATTCTTAAACAGAAGTTTGAGGTAGAATTCACCTCTCCCATCTCTCCTATCTGGCTAGAGTAAAAACACGTAATATGTAGCCACATTTCGACGAAGAAGGTTTTCAAGATGACTTGGATAATAGCGCTTTGTGACAAACACCAGATACAGCACTGCGACTGCTCAACAGCCGATACCGCACCGTGACGTCACGAACATTGTTTTTTTTACTTATTCTTGAAGGTTTTCAATTTACCCTTTTTTTTTTAGCTTATACTGAGCTTACATTTCTGAGAAGCTACTTTTGTGGAATATAGTAGTGGGGTAAAACGGGGTAAGTTCTATTAGATGTAGTCATTAATGTCTACCATTGACACCATCCATCTCATTGACATAGCTAGTTGATCACAGAAAAACCTGCAATCAGGTAAAGTATGGAATTACAAAGAATGTCGCTGTATTTTATCATCAGTTTAATTAAATTTTTCTGAGTCCTGTTTTGCAAATACAGATCTGGAAAATTATGTCCTGGAGCTAGATAATACCCTAACGGATTGAGGTTTAAATTGGTAATGATATCTGAATCTTTATTTGAGATTGACTTGAGGGAATAAAATCATGTTCAGTGGACATGGAGACTGCAAAAGAGGTGAGGAAGGGAGAAGGGATAAGATTTTAGGGGAGGTAGAAACAAAAAGACCCTTCACCAGTGGAGAACATAGTATATGTATATACCTACCTATATCTTTCTAAACTGATTAATTATAAAAATGCAACAACCCTTTCCTTCTCATATTATAGCAGCTTTTTTAAAGCTGTTTTTCGCTGATTCAGGCCATTTGTCTTACTCTTTTAGTCAACTGGTAATTTCATTGCATCTCTCATTGTTAAGATTCATTGCATCTTTGATGAGTGCTATGGTTTCCTCTCTGCTTCTCCTTTGTTATATCAGGGTTTTTCATGTTGCACATCCATATTCTTTCATTATTATTCTCAGATTTTTTTTCTTAGAGGCTCTCATGTTTTTGTCTCATTGAAGTCACAGCACTTTATAAAGGTGTTATGGCTTATTGTCTGGAAGCTTTGTGTGGAGCTCTTTTTTCTGCTGTTTCACTATCTTGTGGTAAGTATGGGGGAGGACTGTATCCTGCCTCATCACTGTCATCAACAAATTGAAATGAAGTGTGTCGTGCCTTTTGGGGAGGTAGCAGAAAAAGATCAGGGAATTGCTCATTTTGCTTAGCAGATTACTGGGGTGATGGGATGAAGCTATGATGAATGATGAGCAGGGATAGGAGGATCACTAAGATGTTAAGCACTTCATCTTGTGCCTCACTGAGCAGCGAAGAGATGAGGGCCAAACAGGTGGCAGAAATTTCTATCAGATTTTAAGCAAGCTGAGAATTTTATTTAATTATCACTTAATTCAAAAGCATCTGGGTAAGCATGTAAAGTATGATTATATTTTTTCTGGTTCCAACTTAACTGAACATTGGATCGTTCATTAACATCAATGTTGTTTTTTCATCAATACTGTGCCTTGCAAAGGTTTTAAAACCAATTGAGCAACAATTAGACATTACAGCTGAAGTGGTTCCAAAAAACCAAACATGACACCAGACGTGTTAACAGTGCGTAATTGCAGCAAAGTGGTATATGCATGTATGTTTGAAAATTTACACGAAACGCTTCAAAGGACATTCCATAGCAAAGTTATGGTTTCTGAGCAGAGAAAAACTTTCACTTCATTGGTAAATAATTTAGTAAGTGATACATTGACAAAACAAATATGAGACAACTATAATGCATATGTGGGACAATGCAGGATAGATGCGGCTTTTCAACTGTGCGATTCTTTTGTGACACACTTTAAAAGAGTTGCTTTACATCGCTCTCCACTTGTATTACATTTTTAAACTTCCGCAAACTTTACAAAAAGCTCTCTAATAATCACTGGCCTCACACAGTAATAAACCCCTCTATATTATTTGTGGTGGCTTTGTTTTATTTACTTTAACCATAGTTTCCATCATATTTTGTATTAAAATCCTTTATATGATCAGTTTAAAGGGCATTATGCTCAGATTGGTCATGACTGGGGACACTGGAACATTGCATTTAAGGAAGGCACCTGTAAATATATTTGATCAATTTTTATTATTTGACCCAGTCAGATGCAGAATGGTGCTTCGGTTTGTGGGATGAAAATAAAACAATATGTTGAACTAACCAAAAAACATAGGAAAAAAAGCATTGCTTAAAAATTATAAAAACAGGAAGTCAGATTTAGGTTTTAACACAAGACTTTATGCAGGAAACACCAAACATTTTGGAAAATTGAGTGTAAAACCAAAACAGACTAAACAATACGTGAAAATCATCTGCTCCTGCCTGATTCCCTGATTCCAGGAATGCCATCTCAGCCTACCTGTGTCGCCACCTGTTATAGGCACTGTGACCAAAACAAACATGGACCAAGCGCAAGAGAAGGAAGTGAGTCCATTCATGAAAAAAAATAAAAAAATAACGAAAAAAATGCCACAATTGCCACTTGAAATTGGTAATCTTTATAAGGAACGGTACCAGAGGGGAGAAGCGGGGCCTGACTGGGGAGAGGGTACATGCCTAGTATCTTTCCTTGAGGTAAGGAATTAGGAAAAGCAGTCCTGCCAGGGTTATATTAAAACAGGATTTTTAAGGCCACTTGCAATACCCTTCTGCATACTTTTCTTTATCTTCCATAATGACAATGCTTGTCTCTGTTATGCCGCTTACTGCCAAACCTAAACTTGATTGGGTTTTGCAATGCCAATATAGACAAAGGTTCAGATCTTTCAACTCATCTGAATTTCTATAACTTTGTACAGTTTCTATGGACAGTGGTTCTCTCACTCCACTGAAATCCTCAATGTGCCATTCACCTGCCTAGAATCACAACCTTCACATCAAAGCACTTTAGAGCTAAATAATTCCTTTCACCCACAAAATGGTAAAATGGCTCTCTATGTCTTTCTGCTTTACATGCCTTGTAAAAAATCTTTCATTTAAAATGAATGTCAAATGTAAGTTTTCACCATGTATGATATTTTCCTTTTACAACACAGCTTTTTTAAACATCTTTTTCAGTGGTAGCAAAAATAGATTATAGATAGTGGTATGCACCTTAAATCCATAATAATAGCTACATCAAAGGACTTATTACTTTTCCAAGAAGCATCTTAGAATCCTAAGATGATATTTGGGATGATAACTTCTACAGGCTAATGAAATCAGAATCTAAATATTGTTGGATCCTCCTATAATACGTTTTGACATTTTGTCAAATTTAAAAATTGTTTGAATAAATCCTAATTTTGTTAAATGATTCCCAAAGCCATGACTTTGCCTAAATATTTCAACAACTAACAATCTACAACCATATGAATAGTTGCATGGTTTTTCTCTCTTCTAACAGTTCAAATGACTTAATTCAATGTCCTCCAGCAAAAAGAAATTAGTGAAAGAATAACTTAAATTTGTCGAAGCAGATTTTACACCTAAGGGAGGTGATTCTGTATAAGTTGTTAGTTACAAGCAAACATAACGCAGTAGCCGCAGGGGATATTACGTTTAAAATATGTTTTGTTTTCCTTCACCAGTGGTTACAAAACAATCCCAAGCAGCAAATGGGTCGTGTGCATTATTTCTTATTGCAAAATGCAGAAGCTTCTGAGTTAAATGGGATCTTTTGGATGTAGGAGCGCAAAGATTAAAAATCAGGCCCAGGTGTGAAAATCCATCTCTTCTTGCCTGGATTAAATGTTGGGATGTTATCTTCCTGATGTCTAGACAGGTGGCATGAAAAGCCTGGGGTTACACAATCAGCCACCCCTCTGCCTTCTGCCTGAGTTCTATACTTCCACCAGCCTGAGGCACACAGGAGGACAATCAGCACTTAAGAAACTAACCTCCAGCTCTGTGTAAAGATGGCAAACACAAAGGCAAAAACAGCCTCAAGGTCAGTGTGGGCTTATCTTTCTATGAGCAGAGCTCTCCATTTGAGTCCAGCTTCGCCATTGTTTGCTCAGTGTTTACCGTGGCTTGTGTTTTACGCATTTCTCCTTGTATGTTTTTCATTTCACACACACACTGCTACATACCCGTAGCCTCCTATGGGGGTAAAGATACATAATAGATTTGCTCGCCTTCTCCAGGAAACATTACTAGTCCACTGTGTTTTCATGGTGAGATTATCTTCACTATTTCAGCAGCAAATCTAAATTAGTAGCTTAAATAGACTGCCTGAATAGTTTAACTTCACTTTTGATCAGATTTTTCTGGTTGTAGAGAAAAATGTCCATGGTGTTACTTATCCCTGGTTCAAAGTAGACTACACAGAACAAAAATGAAGGTCCAGTGAGACAGCTGCAGTTTATCCACCTGTAGGTTAATGAATGCAGAACATCAGAGAGCCAGACTAAAATGAGGTTGGGGGTCAGTCAGTGTGTGCAGCTCATGTCTTTAGATCTCTCTATTCAATACCTCACAGCTTCTTCTCTAACATAAATGTGTTCGCTGTCTTAATGGCATCAAACAATATGTTATTAACGATGATCATCACTAATTGACAAGAAAGGGTCAAATTGATTTAGCATACCAATATGCAATAATAGATTTCACTGTATGTTTAAGGTTTAATTAGTAAATTAAATCATAAGGGAACAAACTATGTTTGACATTTTGGTTAGAGAAAAGTAATGATTCAAGACACTAACATCCAGGATTAGTTGTGTAAAGGGCATAATTCATCCACCCATCCATCCATCCATCCATCCATCCATCCATCCATCCATCCATCCATCCATCCATCCATCCATCCATCCATCCATCTTCTCCCGCTTAGTCCTTGTGAGGGCAACACAAATACACACAATCCTACACGCACACACACTCACACCTAAGGACATTTGCATTTTGTCCCCTTTACTCTGATATACAGTAGGGAGATCAGAAAAAAAGACATCCTTGCAAACTTAGAGAGATTCTTTGGATGTTTGTACAGTGAAAACACCCTTAGAGATGCAACTGTGCAGGTTGCTCAGGGGACCGTCCATACCTGGGTATTTGTGCCATGGTTTTGGTGTAAATGTTTCCCCCAAAATTTTTTTTTCCTTTTTATTTTACCTGCAAGAACTTCACAGCAAGAACTGAAGAACATCAGTGAACAGAATAAATAAAACCCTGCTGAACTTTTTAAAACAAACTTTCCTCCCTCAACCACTTGTCTGACAAATAAAAAACAACATTAGAATTTAAAACCAAACTCTTAAAAATGTTCAAGCGGATCCCAAGATAACTGGTGAATGAGTTGGTCAGTTTAAAAGAAAAAGTAAATTACACCTTTACAAACATAAATATGCTGGTCCTTTGAATTTTAAGAAAAGCAGAACAAAATCATATAGAAAAATAACAATACAACATAATGGTGCATTGTCAATTACATATCTACTTTTGAAATAGGGTGACCAGATGTCCTCTATTTTCCAGGACATGTCCTACTTTTCATACTTAAACTACAGTGCAGCAGAACCCGACCCGACCCTGTGATGGTAGCCGCGGCACCGTGCTTCCCACCGCCTGCACAATAAGGCATACAGTCACCGGGTCGGGTTCGATAGCTCCGTCCCTGGCTGGCTCCAGACCCGGATTGCATTGTCCGGCCACATAAAGGGATCAGGATTTACCTCAATAGAGTCAGCTAACCTGTATGAATCATCTTATCCTCAACAATCTGAGTCAAAGCCTTGACCTGGTCTTTTTTTTAAGACCTCTGCAGTAGTTCTATCATAGCAGTCTTCTTTAGTAAGGCGATCCAAGGCTGTGACTTTTTGGAGATACTTCTGAAGGACAGGGTTGTTATACCTTTTATCCAGATCCTGTGCAATGGGTTATTTGGTTCCATGGATTACTCTACTGTCTTTATCTCTTGATGCCAAGGATTTAATAATCATTTCCTTCAGTGGGAGGATCATTATGATGTGGGGGTTGTTTTACTGCTTATGAGTGTTGTCACACTTGTCATTGATTTAAGTACTTCAATTAGTTGCTCTGCCATCTTGTGTTCAGCATCAGTTAACATTGCAATGACTTGACTTTTCAGCAAGGTAGATTACAGTCTGCTGTTCAATATACAGGACAACGTGTCATGTTATGTTCCATTAATTAAGGTTTGCTCACGCAAGTTTAGCATTTCATGTTTCAAAGTCAGACATTGGTGAGTTGTGGTGCTTTTGTGACAAAAAGGTGACAACTTTCTTAACTTTCACAAGGAGGCAGGACACACTGTTAATTACAATGACAATGCCTTTTTACCCTTTTTCTTTGACTGCATATGACGTATTTGCTACACTATCTGTGGTGACAGGTAAAGTATAGTCATGTTCTTTCACTGCAGCTTCCACTCTGTGGCTTCCTCCATGTGGCTCTCATACAGTGGAAAGGTCTACAGCACAATACCTTTCATCCTCTGGTTCAGCATGTAGTGAACAGTCAGCCATGTAGCTCTGGGTTGCATCAAAGGTCCAGCTGCCAGTGGTCAGTGCAAGACTTTTGTTTAAACCAATAGGAATCACAGTTTCACTACAATGTATACAGCTGGGCAAAGTCTAATAGGGGATGAGCATTTTAATTATATGTCAAATAACAGAAACTTGTGAAGTTTTTTTGTCTTTTTCGAGGAGACTGACAACTACCCTGTATGTCCCTCTTTTTAGTGGCTCAAATAAGATCACTATATCATAGGGCTTCATGATAGGACTTCACTCCTGAATTATTTTTTTTTAATGTTACATTAATTGATTGTTTTTGTACGAGTCTGTCCTTGCTACAGTATTTACTTGTTCTTCGGCTCCAAAACTGTTTCCCTGTTCGATTAACCGATTTTATTTTGTATCTACCCCAAAAAAATGTGTTTTATTTTGTAACTGCATCTCTCTTCCTGTCAAACTCATTAAATTGCAGCTGAATTGCTGAGTAGTTTTACTAAAATAGACCTGGGGTCTATCTCAGTCAGAGCTAAGCAAGGCCTCTTGCAGAAAATTATGTCGGGTGTGTTCAGGGCTTTAAGCGGAGCTTTGAGTTCAACTACAAAGAGTTTTATATCAGTGAAGGTCTACATTTTCAAACTGAAATTAAATCATAGAGCTGAAACTACAAATAGATAAATAGAAAATTTAGTACAACCAAATACATTTTCAAAATTTATTAGGTTTTGAACCATTAACTTCAGTTTTGATTTAGTTAAATTTTAAACTAGTGCATATTTTTTTATCACATGAATACAGATTCCGTCAGGGTAATCCAAATTCAGTTTCAGGAAAGATCGAATGAAAGAGCTTCCAAAAGTCGCCCCTTGAAGGCCACGGTCCTGCAGGTTTTAGAAGTTTCCCTGTTTCAGCACAGCTGATTTCTACCGATAGATGATCAACAGGCTTTTACTGAACTGCAATCATCAGAATCAGCTGTGCTGATGTAACATATACTATGTAGATGATATATGTGTGCATTTCTTAAAAATAAACATAGTAAAATCAAATCATTTCAAAAAGGAACACCTCATTTGGAATTAAGTCTTTTTTCCTAACTTGGATTTTCTGCTAAGGTGACGAACATGCAGCAGAACTTAGATTTGGATGCAAGTGTTTCCGACGTTAAATGCTCTGCTAAATTACACCAATTTAAGGGCTGAACGGTCCACTCTTCCTACCCACTATGTGGTATGGGACGGCCTTAAATAAGGCAGACCCTCATTGCGAATGCACAACAGAGGATTAGGGCTTAAGGCGAATGTTTAGGGGCCAGTCTTTGATTGGGCCAGGGAATTAGATGAACCCAGACTGAATGCCACTAACCTATTCTGAATCCAGGGAGTATTTTGGATCCTGGGTTTTGGTCAATACTAAAGGTGTCGCTGCTGGTTTGCAGATAAACTGCTCTGCGGAATAGTCAGAAGATTCTGAGGGAGAATTCCTGGCAGGTTTTAACAAGGGACAGGGATCAATGTCAAGAAGCAGGACAGGAGGACCCAGTATTGAAGGCAAGACCAACAGTGGGATAATTCAAAGCATTATTTTAATATCAGAAGGTGGATCTACTTATCTGCAGCAGCTGGGGCTAGGGCAGGGAACCACCCATCACTGAAAACTCTGGTGGAGAAAAACACAGGTAGGTGACCATGATAATCTGATGATGGATTATTATCCAATTGAATCACTTACCTGGTTTAACAATTCAGTCCATCACCATAGAGCGAGGTAGGATCCAGCTGGTGGACTGCCAAGGAGATGGGGCAGGCGCAGCCCAGAGTGTCCCAAGATGCCGCAGCCCCAGAGAACAAGCAGGAGTCAGTGCCAGGTGAGCGAAACATTTCAGAACAGGAATGTTCAAAGGTACAAGAGTCCGAAGCCCGGTCAGGAAAACTGATCAAAACAGAAACAGGCTGGTTCAGGGTTAGGCAAATGAGTGAAATGAACAAAGGTCCAGAGGCAGAATGGGGTCAGAACCAGAGATGGAGAAGGGAGATCTACAAACCATAATCAGAGAGTTGGGTCAGAGTCAGAGTGGAGGTGTTCAGTCTAATCCAGGGAAATAGCAAGAGACAGAAAACAGGGCACTAAATTAGAGTCAGAGACCAGAAAACAGAAGCTAATGAGAGATCCATCAGGAGCAAGGCAGAGCAGGGTTACCTAGATGAGTGAGACAGAGTTGTGATCATGCAGGCAGAAAGAACACTAGACTTTTACCCACCAAGGGCTTTCAAGTTATCTGGCAGAGTCTGTCTGCCATACAGCTATATTTAAAGGCAGCAGAACAGGTACATGTAATTAGCTGAATGCAACTGCTGATAGCAGAGATACAGGTGAAGGTGATTAACTTGATTACAAAAGAGCAGACAGACAGAATCATGACACTGTTTTATAAACCAAACTCAACAATATTTAAACGTGACTCAACCAACTCTAAATTTCTAAGACATAACAGATGTTTGAAATTACACACAGAAAAAAATAATTTAAACTGCTGTCTTAAACTGCCACCCAATTATATCAATTCCCTGTCAGAATATTTCATACTATGCTAAAAGGTGTTAGTTATACTCAGCAGTCAGCAACTTGCCACAAGCTGCTTTTTTGTGTATAGATTTGAAGTAAATTAACCTCAAATCTATGAATTTAGAAAAAAAATAAAATTAACTAAGGGTTAACTTAACATATGGTTGGTTATACTAGTAGCTAAACTCCTTAAACTGCATCCAGACTCATCATAGCTATTATAACACTGAAGTATTTTTTAATAAAAGTATTTTTCAAATAAAAAAGTGTGATGCTGACACATCTGAAAACACCAATTATCATTATTTAGAAGTGTTATTTAAAGTCCTATTTTAAAATATATATGTATTGCTGAACACTCTATTGGACAGCTCCTATTGCATATTGTTTTGTGTTTTTTAAGTTTTGTAGTTATAAACTTCTCATTCCACATTCTGCCATTACTGAAATGGCAATGACAACAATTCAACCACATTATCAACCAAATCTCTACATAAAAAAAGACGATTCATGAGGAGATAAGCTTAAAGCATTCCAGATACACAGCAAATGATTATTTTGGTAAAACACAAGTATACAAGTACACTGTAGCATTTGAAGTATGAAATGCTTTAGTTTTTGAGAAGGAGATTTGGCTGGTTTTAGTGTCATTGTTTTTGCAAGAGTAATGGTTCTATTGATCAGAAAGAAATACCTTTACATTCTCATATTGATTTTTTTTTAATCGACCAGAAAAACCAGTGCCAATGGTATTTAAAGATCACAATCTCTAGAAGATGAAGCCCTATAAACAAAGTTGGCATAAGACTGTAATGTTTTATGTGCTGCTTTTATCAGAACTAGATTCTTCCATTCCTCCCCTCCCTTTCATTCAATGCTCAGTGCAGCATGAAGGTCAAGTACTACCTTATAGAAAAAGCAAAGGATGAATTACATACACATCTTACCATTGACCTTTTAATTCAACTGCACCAATTAATTTTAATGAGCTCTAATATCATTTTATGTTTTTCACTCTGTTTTTTCTATTCAGACTCCTTCATGGATCCATAATAGACTCCTCAATGCCTTCAGTATTCTTGCCAACTCCTCTGCCACTATTCTTCTCTGGCTTTTTTCACCTCTCCAGACCAGCTGTCAATGGTTTAAACAGATCGCTCATGCAGCCAGTTAACCTTCTCATCTCATAAAATGTATGATTGGTTTACTATGGAAAATGAGCCTTTGCAATGCAAGGCATAATCCCTTGGCCTGATTAATGCTTCTCTAATCAGTCAGTGTCTGGGAGTCCCGCCTCTTCAGTCACAACCAATGAAAGAGAACAGCTGGACTCTTTAAAGGTCAGGCTTCAGGGGGGACATGGGGTCAAAAAGAATGATGGATCAAAAAGGGGGGTTTCACAGGACTTTTACATGGTAATGCCAGTTGTTTATAGTTACACTGGGCTCACAGTGCAACTTTCTTGTTATATTTTGGTCACTGCTGAAGGCCACAGGTCAGTTGGGGTTCTGGGTCCAGTTGATAGAATGGAGTAAAACAAGGAGAAATGGATATGTTTGTGAACGTGAAAACAGCAAGGAAATTGAAATGATTGGATCTTCGCAACTAAGAGTTTCTAGCATAGTCTTTAAGGCAGAGAGTATATAAACAGTGTCTGTCTGAACAAAAAATACTGTGTCTATCTGAATCTGGTTCCCATATGCCAGATTGGGTTCCTGATAAGATTGACTTATGAGGAACCTTGGCTGGATCCAGCTTTGGATCCTGCTACAATAAGAAGAGAAAAGAGATTTACATGGGTTAACTGCGTTTTTCATAGTTGTTTATGAAATACTCACTATCCATGCACATAAATTTTCATCCTCAAACAGCCTGTCTCCTTGCATTTAAATTTTTTTGTCTTTTGATTTCGCAAGTCAAGTTTTCATAAGTTGGTTGTTTGTTCATAGTCTGAAATTCCCCAGGACTTTTATCCGTCTGGTGCTTCACTTTTGCTGTTTGGTTTGTGAAGATCAGGAGCTTGATGAAAAGACTGCTGTTTATTTCTAGAAAAATTGCGTTGAGCCGCACAGCCGTGGTAACTAAACCTGTATTGCACAGTGGCTGATGTTAGTGGACGCATCATTTTGATTGCCTCTGAGAATTATGCTGGTAAATGGAATCTGATTTCAAGCAGTTTCAAGCTAGTGAAAAACTTGAAAATCAGATCTTATTCAGACTACATTATAATTACCAGGTAGCACTGACAGCAACACTTGTGGGAATAGCTTTACTGGATGCAGAATATTCAAAGATAGACTTTTGCAAGATGAAATCTACAGTTGTAAGAAGCACAGATATGTAAGAGTGTAATAAAAAAACACATTAATTATCAACATGTTTAAAGATATCCTGTGGTAAATTTATTATGCAAGAATAAGAAAGAGAAAGAAATCAGCATGAACTGCGAACCTGGATAGAATGTAGCAAAAATACTACAACCCTGTCGAGGAAACTGTGATGTTAAGCTACTGTGTCTGCAATGTAGAATTATGACCCTTAAAAGTCTGAGATTTTCCTTCTCACACTCTTTTTATGCTCTTATTATTTTCCCCTGGGGTCATACAGATGGTCATATCCACTGCTCTAGCTTGGAATTAATGTTTTCCGCTATAGTCAAGCAAAAATCTATAAAAGTTAAATATGTTAAGCTAAAAAAACAGAATCTTATGTACAGTTTACTTTATAATAGAGAATACTAGATATTGTGTCATTGGGCTTGATGCAAGAAGCATTCCTCAAAAAACTATTTTATGCTTAAATGGTATGATTTAGGAGAAAATGCTGCATTCACCATTGTCCTCCTATTTCTAATTTATTCTCAGTCATGAACAAAGTTTACAAGTGTCCCAAATTTGACCTAGGAGTCTTACGCAATCAGTCAGCTGTTATCCAGACCTAGCTTTTTACTAAAAGACAACATTTTTTGTTAATTAGAAGCAATTGTCAATTTTAAAATCTGGTATAGACTTCCTCATTATGTATTATGAGAATCTGTAATTATATATTACATTTTTATTTGCTGATGACAAATAGTAACCTGCAGGTGGCATTTGGGTGTGTAGTAGGTATTTCATGTTGTCATTTCAACAAACAAAAATGAAGTCATTGAGTTCGATGTGAGATCAAGCTACTATCTTAATAGCATCTGCAACAGAAAATATATAGAAAATTCAGAAAGGAGGTTCAGCAACTTGTAGCTGCTTGAAACTCTCAGATGATATATAATAGAGCTATAAAAATCTTAGATAAAAAACCAATCAGGTCCCATCACTGTTTTAGTCTGAACAATTTAAAAATGCTAAATTTCGAGAACTTTGTCAAATTTGCTCAGTTAAAACTGGTTTACAATTGCTTGCACGATCAGGCCCCTAAGGTTTTGAGTGTGTAGTTCCTCTCAGAGCTGTGGGCTGAGTCACAAGAGGAGCTCACATTGGAAACTATCAAGTACCCAGATGCAAAACCTCTTTCGGTCAATCAGCTTTCACTGTACAAGGCACCAAAACATGGAATACATTACCTGCAGAACTAAAGGGAGAGTCAAACTGGGTCCTTTTTAAACATAAACTTAAAGACTTTTTATTGAGAGGTCAGACATGTGAACATTAATAATCTAACTGACCTGATCTTGTTTCTGTGATGTTTTAGTGTGTAATTTGTTCTGTTGTTTCTTGTGTACAGTCACTGCGTTTTATGTAAAAGCCTAACTGGGGACAGGCATTGAAAATTAGCCTTAGCTAAAATGTTGTAGTGTGTGACGTGATTCATGAAACATACTTGTCCCTATCAAATAAACGAATAAAATAAAATAAAATAAAAATGGTAAAACATGCATTCAGTTCCCCTCATGCGAATGTTTGGGTTTGAGTCTTTCTGAATTCATCTTATAGAGTTTGCTATGAACATTAATCAACAGTTAGTAGCATTTTTCTTTTAGCATTTCTATTTAAGCAGCGGCCAGTGTTTCATCAGTGACTTATTTTTGTTGCACTGTGACTTATTCTTTTTAAAACCAAAAGCAATATCTTATAATCAGAAATTTTTTATTGTTAGTTAGAGATTACAGAGCCAAGTTGTAAAGTCTATGTGAGTCTGATGAAGGTCATGTGAAGGTCACTCGAATGTCATGTGTTGAAGTGATCGAGGATCTGATGAGGCTGCAGGGATGAAAGATGTTTCAGCATTCATTTATTTGATGTATGAGAGAGATTGAGAGTGTGATGAAGGGATGACAGACGTGGTCTGGCTGGAGATGTACAGTAGGCTACATGCTACATTCTACAGGCTACATGTGTCCCTGTGTATTAGAAGGAGATTTTGCAGAATGTTTTGCAGTGTTGGTTGATGGCAAACTAATATCAAGCATAAGGGATACGAAGCACTTTAGAATCACATCTGAAGCCAGCTGGGCTGTAACAAAAGATGATTTTGATCTGATTCAAGAAACTGAAATATGTTTTATGTAAAGATAATTTACAGCACTGCATTCAAATAAATTATTGTTGCATTTAAGCATTGTACAGACAAACGTCTTTGAATATACAAAAAAATTACAACACCGACCTTAACAGTGACACACACAAAAAACTTCAAAATGACATTTACAAAACTTGTAAATGTCAAATCCTTACGTCGTTTAGCTTTACTTGTTTTCCGTGTCTAAAGTTGCATTTTGACTGCAACTTGGCATGATAGGTTTGTTAAAAGTTAAATATTTTTGAGCAATTGACCACTTCACAGGATAATATGCTTAGAGACAGCAGTTTGGGGTTTGCTGATTGTGTCTTATCAGAATGCCAGTATGGATAGAGGTATGGAGCAAGCACACATTAAGGTGGAACATATGCCTTAAAAATGTTATCAGATTTTTTTTGCTACCATATCCGATTAATCGTCTTTTTTTCTCTCTCAGTATTCATGATGACAAATGAGAATTTACATAAATTACTTTAAAAAATATGTCTATTGTTTAAATCCTTCCCTTTGGGAAGTGACTTTAATTTAAACGTCATTGGAATTTAAGCTTGTAAAACAATGTTTTATAACAAAAGGTAAAAATATAATAAACTCATCCATTTTTTAATATGCCTACTTGTGCGTTCTCGTGTGCTGGTGAAACGTTATCTGCCTCAGTTCAGCATTGTTCCAATTCACGAGAACACAAGACCAAGGACAGACAAAGTCCCTGGGTGTTGTTCACGCCCTCCCTCTTTACCGAGCATCAGAGCAGACGTGAGTGTTCTCCAGACTGACAACTGTCCCAGCATGCACTGCAGCAGCTTCAAGGGGAGCGCTCACAGAGCTCAGTATTCAGTTAAATTTTCACTTTACGTTGCCGTTGTTCTACTAAAGACATTTTTAAGGTCAATTAGGTCATTATCTACCCACTAAATGTAGAACATGAAAATGTACTATTATCTAGAGACTATTAAAAACAGAAGGTGAAACACAGGTCCAGAAAGGCCAAAGATGTGGTGATCTCACAAGTACGTTTCAATGTGTCCTAGATCGTCCTAGTGGAAAGTGTCTGGAACACCTCCCTAGGGAGCTGGGCAGGAAAAATGATATGGAGAAGAGAAGCGTCTGCACTCCGAGCCTCTCCAGGAGGACCAAGCTCTTCACCCTATATCTAAGACAGTACCCAGCCAACTCCGCTTCAAGGGCAAAAGTCACCTTTTTTCCCGTCAAGAACCATGCGACAGGACTTAGAGGAGCTGATTCTCAACCCGGCTGCTTTACACTTGGCTTTAAACCGGCCCAGTGCCTGATGTAGGTCTTGGTAGGAGGGAGCCAGCATAACCATGTCTTATGCAAAAGTAGGGATAAAATATGGGCCGTTTTTTCTTTGTTAGCGTATTACGCTTCAATCAAGTTGTCTTTTGTTCCTAACAAAAACTGTTAGGGATCTGGGCCTCCACAAAAAATCACCAACAAAAAGCACTGGCCTGATCCTAATAGAACAGGTGCTTGCATTTTGATCATACCCAAATCTCTGGAAGTAATTATAAAGGGAACTAAAAGAATTAGAACATCTGCATTAGTAGCCCTCTGCTTACTTGAAGCATGCAGCTTAATGACCGACAGGCATGAAAAGAGACTGTTCTGAGCCAAACAAAGCTGTTACAAAAATGAGCTTTGGACACCTCCCCTCAGATATGAAAATGCAGCTGCCATTTTATGGTGAAAACAGGCCACTTTTAAACATATGTTTTACCATTTTAAAACCTCTTAAAGCAATTTATAGCACTGAGTAGTTACTTCATGTCTTCATCTTTCATATTTTTCTTTTTGCTGGTTTTTCAGCTGACTTGTCCCTTCTTTACTCATGATGGTTCACATTTAGTGGCATTCAACATTACAATGGAGTATTAGGGCCAGGCTAGAGATTTTTTGATTTTGAGAATAAAGTCAAAACATTCAGAGAATAAAGTTGTAACATTACGAGAATTAATTCATTATATTATGAGAATAAATTCATAATATTACAAGAATGAAGTTATAATATTATAGGGTGGTCATTCTATGACTTTATTTTTGTAATTTATGACTTTATGCTCATAATTTTACGACTTTATTCTCGTAATCTTACGACTTAATTCTTGTAATTTTATTAATTTAGTCTCATAATGTTACGACTTTATTCTCGAAATAGAAAAAAAAAAACTCTAGCCTGGCCCTTATGCTCCATCGTATAACATATACTATATTTTTGGCATAAAATATTTAGTTCCTGTGTAGCTCCTGAGCATTTCCAGATGTATACAGAATAAGAAAACCTGTTGTTGCACTGCAAATTTGGAGGTGAAAAGATGCAGATGTTAAAAAGAATACATTATTTTCCTATGTACCCTAGCTGATATGTAAAAATAATTTTGGTAGAGATCCTTTTATACCTTATTTCATTGAAGACTAATGAAGTGACAAATTATAAAAGTCAAAACAGCACTTATACTAGCTATGTTAAGCACTTTAGAGAAAACATTTGGAATAATGTTTTTACATTTTTTTCTGTAATATAGTTTTAAAAAGAAATCAGAATCAGTACCAACAGTATTCTATAGAATTCATATTATAATAGTGACAGCATTTTAAACATTGCTCTTCTTGACCTTTGTTATTTTAAACTCCAGGACTTAAACATGCTCAGAATTACAAGCAGCTTCATGCAGGGCAAAGGTTAAGTTTAGGTATAGCAACAAGGGTGAAGGTTAAGGCCACAAGGGCAAGAATTGTAATAGGATCCCCCTCAAATGGATATTGCAAGTCTACATCTGCTTGTATGTTTAATGTTCAGTGTCCCTCGAGAGTCCAAGAGTCCATCTATTTTTTCTGATAAAGAAAAACAAAGAAATACCTAATTTGGATGAAATCACCACAAGATGTGCGCAGACATCCTGCTGAATGAGAAATGATCCCCCTGGTGTATTACTCTTGTAATTTTCTCTTCAAATAGAACGTACAATCATCCTCACAGCCAATGTTGCTGAAGGGTTTGTGCTCCATTCAGTACAGATTTGAATAACTCTTGGAAATTGACATGGACCCCACTGAGATGCATGAATATCAATGTCACCTCTGACAGAGTAGAATAGGAGAGTGGAAAATATCAATTTATTATGAGTTTTGTGCTGGGACAAAATATCTCATTTTCAGGATACCTAATGAACCTTCTTCTCCCCAGAGCAGGGAGCTACTGTGCATATTCTCTACAGAGCTGTAGTGGAGACAATGAGGTTATCTCGACCAAACGGCATAATCAATGCACAATAATACATCTGACAAACACCTGAAGACCAGCACTGAACAAGTCATCACCCCAGATGAATTTAAATAGTAAATAATTAATCACTACACACTATCTGGTGTAAATATTAGCATTCAAAGTGGACATTAAATTACTTTGAACATGTAAGTGTGGCTTGTCTCAAAGACATGAATTGTCACATCTGTAACTGTGTTTTGAACCAGACAAAAAAAAAACTGACCCCAGTCACTGTCAGTAAGCCTAGGGGACTGTTAGGTAACCAAAATAACCAGTACATTTATCTTTCAGATACACTGAATGTAATGGCTCCTGCAGTAACACAATGCAGGTGATGATGAATCGTCTCTCCAGTTGTTTGCTGCAGATGTTTCACATTTATCAGTTTACTGCCTAGCTGTAATTTTCTGCCTTGTCTCAACCAACTTTCTACAGGCTGTCACTGCTGATTGACTAGTTATCTAGTTAGACTTGTAAAAAAAAAACAAAAAAAAAAACAATCATCTGTCTCTATCAACTTTATTAACAGATCAATGCTCATTTCCTTCATTTATGAGAACCCAAAGCACTGGCAGCAAGTGCCCGATGTTGGCATAGTAGGGATATCGCGGCACGGCTCGTTTTAGTATGCACATGCATGCCTCTCTAACACTCACTGCGACAATGCTGCAGTCAGACATGGAGAGAAAATGGTGAAAAGCAAGTGGTGGGGGGAGCATTGAGGGGAAATAATAGGAAGGAAGGTCTGGTTCTTAATACTTTCAGCATCTTTATGAGGTCAGTGTACAAAAAAAGTAGCCATTAGGAATAAATATACATAAAATAGCTCTAAGCAAGGCACTGCAAGGTGAGTGGAATAAATATTTCACATAGCAGAAAACAGTTGATTTGCAGTGGTTCAGCAATAAGTCCCTTATCGAGTTGTTTTATTAGTAATACTTTTCAGCCAATGGAGATTGGAAAATGCATGCCGAGATCTGCCCTTCCCTCTTCTTATGCTAATCGTCATTGACATTTCCTGCAAACAGCTAACCCGGCCTGGCCCTCTTTGCAGTGGACCAGAAAAACACAAACTATTTGCAACAATGAGATCCATCAAACAAAGCCATAAGCCTTCCTGAAGACAATATTGTGCAATCACTTATTATTATTTTTTTCATGCTGCAGTGTTGACCTGATATCTTGGGAGAGATGCTGTCATATTAAAAGATTTGACAGTCAGGTTCTCTTTGTATCTGAAAGGCTACCACATCCATCTTCGGCCCATTTATCACTCCTGTCTCCTTTTGCACGGTAGCCTATTCATCTATCACTCCATTCGTCTTTCCATCCATCAGCTTATGTGGCCTTTGTTCCACATACGACTCTGTCAGGGCCCCTGCAAAGCTCCACTGTCATGTGTATATAGACATCTCATTTGAACAGTTTACATTTTTCAGATTGATTGAGATCTAAGATGTTTGTGCAAAGTTCTCCAAAATGTAAAAAAAAAAACTTTTGTAGAAAATTATTAGAAAGGAGTGAATTCATCCTTAAGCTCTGATCTGTCCTTTAAAACAAAGTGTTCACCTGAATAAAACAATTAAACAATGCATTGATTAGATTTCTAAACAAATGGCCACTCAGACCAAAATGCTAAAGTTAAAAAAAAGTAAACTGTCTTGCTAACCAAGATAAGAAGCAGCTCCATTTCTTCTATTAGCATTGCAAAAAAGGAAGCAGGACAAAATAACAAAACATAAACAGGTCGAATATTGCAGGAAGTAAAAACTTTAGAAATATATGTATGCACATTACAAAAATAAATGACAGAGAGGTAAGACAGCACAGTGATAAAGGTAGTAAAATATTCAGGTGACGCCCCTGTTTAGGTTCACATTTCATTCAAGCTCTTTATTGTTGACATTTTAATATCTTTACAAACAATTTTTTGGTTTAAACACAATTCTATAAAATACTTGTCATTATAACAAAATAATTTAAAATGATAAAAACTACTAATAAGAAGTATTAGCATAGAATACTTCTGGTTTGATCATCATAATTTAACATATTTCATAGACATCAGGTGACCATGGAGGAATAAAATCTCTTACAGATAGTAAAATAGTGTATTACAAGAGTTTTTAGTTAGCAATGTGAATAATTACATTTTACATTTTAATATTTCCATGATTGTTCTAAAAAATGTTAGTCCATAGCGACAATATTTTCATCAAAACAACCAGCGTTTTGCAAAACAAAAGCATACATTTACTTAAAAATATATATAAATGGTCCGGCCCAAAATACATAAATGTTTACTTCTAGTTGCATTTCGAATAATGGTCACAAAAGAATTCTGCACCCATAAGAATAATAGGTTCAAGTCATGTTAGAGAGAGCTCTGCCATTGCCAGTCTGAGTAGCTCTGTGACAGGGCTGAAATTTGCTTATTCTCAGCTTTACATTTTACTCATATTTGGGCAAAACAAAAAAGTAGTAAAATAAAGGGGAAGAATATATAAAGCTTTTGAGCATCTGTGCTGACTTAAGTTGGCAAAAGAAAGTTAAATGTTCGGTAATGCTGTGGTGGAAACTGGCATCCTGCTGGTATAAATCTTGGTTTATGCTTGATGCGTCTGTGAGGTCTGTGCGGCCAAAGTACTTTATTTTTAGCTACAATGCCGCCCTGTGTAGGATCCATTTCCACAAATGAGTGTGCCACCTACTGGCTTTGGATAACTTGTAGTTATCTGCTTTGAGCAAATAGTGACCTGCAATGAGATTTCAAGTAAGCCACAGTTTACAGGTACAAAAAGTAATAATTAGGAAGAGATGCAGAAGAGAGTTTGAAATTGCAAAGGGGCAACTTGATGGAACCCAATCGGGCTTTCAGTGACAACTAGTCACATTAGGGGGGCTCTTAATTCAAGCTGGCAAAGCAACACACAAAGTATCTTTTAGACTTGTCTCCACTATCGCCCTCACAACTACTGTGTCTTGTTTGCTTTTATTTGTAAAACAAAAAACTTTCTTTGTGATCAAAACTTAAGGGAATCAATGGGTGGCTGGAGAAGGAATTAAAAAGGAAAGCTAACTGGATTTCCTGGCTCCAATACAAGCCAATTAACCTTACACTCAGGCAATTAACAGAGAATGGAGTGGTTCAATATCACAAAAGTGATGCCCCAAGAAGGTATTTGTGGAATAGTTTATCTCTATTGAGCTGCATTGTGCCAGGTTTAAAGAAGGCAATTCACTCAGCCTGCATGGTATCCAGCTCCAGTAAACATGACCCCATGTTATCCAATTTGTAATGATGATTTATAAGGGTTTCCTGCCCTATACGTGTAGAGGCTTGTTTCCTCTCTGCATGGTAATGATGAGGTGACTAGGTGGCAAAGCTACAGATCATAATTTTATACACTGGTCACTATAAGTACACATGATAAGGGAGACAGACTATATAAAAACCAGTCATCTATCACCAGCTGAAGCCATTTTAACAGCTTACACCAACAATATATCATTCCTAATTGGATGCACAACGTGACACTAAGACATTTTCCACAATCAATCAACAATTAATTTTTTTTTTAACTTAAATTCAAGTCAATTCAAAAATAAAACATAGCCTATCTTATTCCAAAGGGAAACATATCAATTTAAAAATAGATTTAAATGTGAGGAAGTTCTAGAGGAGTTCCTAGAACAGTTTGATGTTAAAGTTGGGTATATTTTTTCAGTGTTGTCTTGTTTCTTTTACTGTGACTAAGTGTATGTGCTCTCTTTCATCCTTGAAATTACAACTTACTTGGAGCTCGTCCACTAAACTCTTCCTTTCCATGACTGGGCCACATGTGGAACTAATTAATTTACTTTTTCTAAGAACCAGAGTAGACATTAGCAGAATGCCACTGCCATTAAGCCTGGTTCTGCTGGACGTTTCTTCCTGTTAGAAGGTTTTTTTTTACTTTCTGCTGTCACTGGATGCATGCTCGATGTGAGGGATTTCTGGGATTTCTGAAGAGTAAACAACAAAAGGCAAGTGAAAATTGTCACTGCAAGCAGGAGGAGCATGTCCTGTAAGTCAATAACTTGATGAAATCAGCTCTTTTTTCTTAAAAGAAACTTAAGCAATCTGACTGTATTGTTTCCGTTAACCGTGAGATAACGTGTCTCATCTCAAGGCATTTAAGGTAGCTTGAGAAATGTTGTGAATTTCCACACCATGCCACATAGCAATTCTTCAGCTCTGTGTACTCAGTTTGTCGTCCTTTTCTGATGCACCAACAACTGCAGAGTAAACACAGTATTCCTGCATAAACAATGTGTCTTGTACTGGAAGTGGGAGGTATAAAAATTAAGAAGGAATGGTGAGAGTCCTGTCCCGCCATGTGGTGGTCCTGTGTTGCTATCTACCTGCTAAGTCTTATCCAGTTTGTCAGAAAGTCTTCTTGTTAATGAATCCACCTGAATCCTCTGGAGTTTCTGACAAATTAAACTAGGTTATAATGTAATGAAGAGATCAAAGAAACTTATTCTCACAGTGCCGTATGCCTTTTCTAGATGAGAGAGTTCTTGTTGAAGCAGGGTTATGAAGGCATCCTAAACTCCAGCTCAATAGTGATAAGCAAACTGCAGGGGTCCTATTGGCTGCTTCTTTGCTTGCTCAGGTGGACATGGATGACGGGGCAACAGGTCTACTGTTGGCTAAATATGCTTTTGAACAAGACATAAAGTGTGAGCAGTCAGAACACATCAGTGGATTGGGTCGCACAGCGAATGAACCGATATTGTGAGCTGTGAACATTTTAACCCTGCGGTTTCGTCATACTGTTTAAGCTATAGCAGACCACAACAATTAAAATTATCATATAGTGTAGGCCTCCCATAAATTTAAAGAGGTGTGGTAGACTGGATCCCTTTATTTTAAATCCTACATGAGTGAACATAAAAACCTGTTGGATTAGGTCAATGTTGTATGTCTTGTTACCAACCGTCCTGTGTTGATTTCCATGGTGTAAACTCCTACAGGTGCTTTCCGAACAAATGAATGCTGAAAACCGTTGGCCATATTAAATCTTTCTGAACTATAAACGAGCTATAAACAAATAAGAGACTGCTTCATATGGTCTTCATGAAAATGAATCAAAATGTAAATGCTTCTTCCAAAAAAGTAAAGAACTAACTTTTATAAAGTTCCCATTCAAGCTTAAAGGGAAGGAAAAAGTAATAATAAGAGTAATAGTAATAACAATGACAATTTTCTCCAAAAACAGCTGAAAAATCAAACATCTTCAGTTTCTTTAAGTAATAAAAACAGCAGGACAAGCCACAGCAGAAAGAAGGCCAGGTATAAAGATCATGCTGTTTCCAATTAAGATTTGGTATTGAAATTTAGATTTATAAGCACTTAAAGCTCCAGCAGACCTTACAGATAAAGGGAATGCTGTTCCAGATTCTTGTAGCTACATCACACACAAGCAGAATCCTAGAAACAACTAAGAAAAATATGTATGCACTTTTGTTTGAGAGCCAAGTAATGATACCCTTCTGCTTGTAGTCTTTTTTTTTTTTTTTTTATAGGAATTAAGACAAAGGTAGCATTTTTTGTTAATTGGCGATAGATTTGAAAGTATGTGCCATTCTTACTCAATGATCCTCATGTACGTCTGTGGACATATTTGCTTTCCAAATGCATGTATGTGACTAAAGCCCTATTTGCATAGGATTAGTTTAAAGGGTGGTAACAAGTGCAAACATGCAGTTAATCAGCTGTAGTAACAGTCTGCAAAAACAGGTGTGATGTCAACTACAAAAACGACAAGCACAAAAAATAAATGCAACAGAAAAATTCTGCAAACAAAATATGCTGCAATCACCAAAAACAGAAGCAAACACCTACAAACACCAACAGTAAAAAAAAAAAAAGAAACAACAAAACAAAAAATGCCCCAACCACAAACACAATGATGCAAGCAAATAAATAAATAAACAAAAATGTTGAAATAACAGACAGAAAATGAAACAAATAGCAAAAAAGCAGCAGACTCACTTTACAAAAGGAAAGTGCTGCAGACTACTAGAGGGAATCGAATAAAGAACAAACCATATCGCACAAGGGTGTTATATCTTAATTACTGTACATAACTATGGTGTTATTCTCTAATCCTGTAAGACTATTTGACAATTAAATAAAAGAGAACAAACCTCCCTTTCTTCTTCCAACTTCTTTTTTTATCCTGTGTTATATATGAACTTTCTGCTTGTAAGGAGGTTTAGATACAATAGCGCTTGTTCATTGTTCGACTCCCTCTAATGGTCTGGAGCACTTGATTTGCGATTAATTTGTCAATTTTTATAAATTGATTAACAGCCCTAGTTTGGCAACACACCAATTGCACTAAATTAGTTAAAAGCTAATTTGACCACATTCCAAACTTTTTAAGATAAACTTTGTTTTCAAACATGAAATGCATGGTGAACTGATATTGTTTATCATTTTTTGTTGATTATGGTTTTTAACAATGTGTTTTTTCTTCTTTGTGTAACTTAGTTTAGTTGAGCTTTACAAGTATAGACAAGATTTATTTACCTGAAATGTTTGACTTATAAAACTGCTATATTTTCAATGCAAGTTGTGGTGAATTTATTCCATATAGATTTTAAAGCATTTTTTGTTGCACGTTTCTTGCTACATTATAGTTTCCAGTAAATAATTTATCTGAAAGTGACATCTTCCTGCCTTTTTATTAATCCTTCTTAGCTGTATCCATCTTCATGCCACAGGTACAGTCCAATTATCTGTCTATTAGAATTGACCACAGCACAAAATATGGGAATCCAAAGGCATGGCATCTTAAAGGTCCTTCCCCAGTTATGTAAAAAGCACTTCAGTCAACTGAGCAGAATCCAATAAGGGTGGAGTCAAGGATGTGATAAACACACTGGTCCAGAGATCAAATGAGAAGTCAAAAGTTCTAAAAAGACAATAAAAGCCAAGCCTGTGTGAGGAACAAAAATGCCATGATATTATTGACAACCAGGAAGTCAGGGTTTTATTCTTTGGTGGGCAAAAATTAAAACATCTATCTCAACCCTACACTGCTGAGGAAAAGTGAAACATAGAAAGCACTTAACTAAAATACCTTTAAATTTGTATTCAATTTCATTCTATTTTTTTAAATAAGGATTCAGATTTCACTTTGGTTAATTTGAGTTTGACACTACTCTATCGCCCATAAGGTTAGAAAAAATTATATTGTATGTGTATACATCTTTCTAACAAACCAATAATAAAGAGATTTTAGACTAACTCAAAAGATGCCTCATAGAACAGTTTTGATTTATTTATTTTTTTATCCATCGACATATCGGTCACTGAAAATGGAGCACTACACTTCCAAACTGTCTTTCAGTTTATTATATTTTAAGCATCCGTAGATCAGTTCACTGAGATTTATGCCACCGCTGCTGCCCACACCTCTTTGCACCAGTCTCTCATAGTTTCCCCCTGTAGGTGGTGGTCCATTTGGGGATGGCCTTGCTTTACTCCCTTAACCCTGGCCTGGCCAGTTCCTGCTAGGAGGATCCTGTCCACTAGGCACTTACAGGCAAACCCCAACTCTAGACCTGACTTCAGAGTCTGGAGGGTGCATAACATCTGACTGTTTTTATCACAAAGCCACCTAATCCTCATGAAATAGGCTGTCAAGATTTTCATCATCTTGCTGTCCCACGACTCAGAACTAAAGAGAGCTTTTAATGTGGCGCTTCCTTTGCCTGGAATGAAATCCAAAAGGATCTGAAACTGACTATGTTGGTAACTGTGTGAGAATTTAAAACAATTTTAAAATACTACAGAAGGTACCGTATAATTTTCTGTAACTGTATAGGATCTGGGCTCTTAGATTGTGTTTCCTAAACCTGTCATAATTATCTATAACTGTGTCGTTGAATGTATTTCATGTTATTATTGATAATGGAAATGTATAAAGTTATATTACATTTTATTGGGTTTCTCTTTTTTTATTTTTCCCTTCACAGATCCCTCTTGGGAACGATTTTGAGCTCAGTGAGGCTTTACCTGTTTGAAGAAAAGGACATAAGAGCCTGTTTTAAATTGCTCTCTATCTGACTTTCCTGTTTACCTGTGGGAGGTTTTGGAAAATGTGGGACAATGTTTCCAATAATTTTGCTGGGGGACTATATTCACCAAGGTAGTCAGAAACGCCATAATTGCAAGGTTTTGGGGTTGCATGGACTATAAGCAGATACAAAATTGACATAGAAATGCTATTCTCATTCACAATGAGAAGCTGCTAAAAAAATAAACACGATGCCCAGATAAAGAAACAATAAAGCTGTAAAATATTTCAGGGTGATGTTAATTCTTTGTGTAATGATGGCATATCTAGTCATTGCCCTCCCTCCTTTGCTATAGTCACAAGTGCTATGATTTTAGTGACCATTGTTGAAGGGCATTATAAAACATTGTTTTATAGATCATCATCAGTTGAGCCTAAACCCCCAAAAATCTGAAATTTGTCATTTGAGTAACTGATAAAGATAATAGTTCGTCCCTCAGTAAAATAAAAGAGATACAGCGATAAATTACATTATAGTCTAATGGTATAAAATGTTTTTATACCCTTCATAAAACAGCGCTTTCTTTTGTGTTGCCCTTTGAAAACATTTTTTTTTTTATCTAATGGGGCTAGTTGGAACTCCTAATTGGCAGTCCCCGCACCAAGTCTTTTGAGCTGTAGTTGCTATGGGGAGATTTCCCTGTTCAAACCAGCTTTGAAGTTCTTAAAAGTGAGCTTTTTCTTCATTGCTGTGGCAGCAGAAACACCAATGACCGTATGGGATAATAATTGAATGGAAGAAGTGCATTTGAAGCCTTAGTAGTCTACAGCAGTACACACTGTGGAAAGTGGCTTTACTGTGTTACTGCGGATAAACTAGCACCAAGGCTTTCAAAGAGACCTTAAGGTTTTCCTAAGCTCCTGTTCCATAGGGATCACTCTACCCCAGCTGAACTGTGTAAGAGACTGATTATTAGTCATGTAATGCTTCTCTTTCTCTTTAATCTAGAAGAAGCTCAAATCACTAATTATTTATTGCTGAAGTCTCCTCTTCAGCACACACAATCAAACATTTCTTTTAACTTTAGAGTTTTTCCTGAGACCTGCCTTTTGCTGCAGCAAAGTTGCATTAATTGCCTATTCATAACTACCATTTAATATGAGCCTTTGGCTAGTGCTTTTCTTGGAGAATTCCTTGTGAGATTGGGCATGGCTTTTCAAAAATGTATGTATTCAGAGCTGTAGAAAAAGTAAATGCAGACATTTAGCCAACTTAAGCTAATGTTTTGCTGTGTGTAGCTACTGTACTGAGCATACCCAAAAAAGCACTACAGTAAGGTCTACATATCCCAATTACACCTTTGTACCTGAAACCAGCTATTATTTTTTATTCCCACTGCTATAAATTAATTTTTTCCAGTTTTTTTGTTTGTTGGATGTTTGGTTAGCAAGATTACAGATAAGACTATGAACAGATTGCTCAGAAATGTTATCACAGGTGTGACTTTTTTAAAGGAGTTCATAACATTCGGCTTTCCAATGATTATTTAATGTGTTAAATTTCACCCCATCTAACCCTATCTGGATTGTTTTGGAACGTAATATGAGGTTTAACCAAAACCCCACAAAAGCACAGGGAAGTTTTGACAAGACATATCATGGAAGCCGTATTATGCACTCATTATATTGCAATGTCATCAACCACAACCAAGCAGGGAAAATTATAGAATGAGCTCAGAATTTTTAAAGTAACTGTAAATCACCTGCTTAAAGAAATCAAAGATCTCCTGAAAGGTGAGGTTCACACTGGACAATTCACCAGTCCTTAACTTAGCAGAGAGACACACAACTATGTACACACATACACTCTAGGGCATTCACCAAAAAGTCGACAAGTCAACTTAATTAAGCTGAGTCAACTCACATCTGCACAACTGTCCACTCCCGGGTGAGGACCTGCATGGTGGTGTGTGTGTGTGTGTGTGACATGCAAATCTGGTCTTTTATTGGCTTATTCTATGGGCTTAGTAGAGCACACACTGCAGTTAGCAATAAAATATGGATTGGACCTACCTGATATAACTAGGAGTGTTGCTGCAAGATGTAGTATTGTTAGTAATTTTCAATGTAACATTGGTGTTTACTAATTCTGTAAACACCAATGTTCACATTTTATTCCAAGTGCTACTGGTCTCTTGCCCCTGGATTTTGGACTTTTCGTCTTTCTCTTTTACACCTCTGCAGGAAAAAAGCTGAATTGCAATACATGTGCATATTTTATCTCAGGTCACACAGTCTTGTTATAGTAAACATACAAAACCTTAAAGCGTACTAACAAAAAGATGGGAAACAAAGTGTAAAGCAAAGAAATTAAATAGAATAAGAAAACTGGTCGCCATAGTATGTGTTTTATAGAACCTGTAACCCTAAGTGATTTTATATGAAACAATAAAAGACTGTGCGATGGCTTAAAAAGAAAAAAGTTGTGACTCAACTCAATGATGCAAATGGTATTGGCAGAGGTTGTACCTTCACTGATGCAATTACTTTTTATAGATGAGATGAAACTGAGCTGAATCCGAAGAGAATATTCGAATTGGTTTGTTTATGCAATTTGTTTTCATCTTGGTTAGCTTTTTTACTCTAATGCCAGGCTAACACTTAATGCTGCGCTGTTGATGAAAGTTACCCAAAAAAAATCATTAAAATCAATGTTAACACTGAAGCCACAGTGCATTGGTTTTTTGTGGGTTTGTTTTCTATTTTTTTGTACAGTACCTGAACTAAAACAGTAATATTATAATCATTGTTGAGGAATGTCTAAATGGAGCCTGCTTAGAATATAAGGTTTAAATCTACCAGCTAAAGCATTCCAATTCCTCTGCACTCTTTGATGAATTCATTGACCCTCTTCTTGGCTCCAGTAGGAATAGGGCTTACATTCTGTGAATCAAAAGCTGAGGCATAGATGGCAGTTCAGCAGATTGGATTAGGCTCCAAGTCTTCAAAGAGATCTGTCTGCACTAAAGCTGCTCACTTCAGCTTCATTATTACAGTTTAGATTTTCTTATCCTTTTAGTTTTTTCAGCAGATGTTGGGTGAAACATAAATTTGTGTAGCACAGAACATGATGATGAGTATATTTTTACAGTCAAGAGTGTTTAATACAAACAGTGGGCAAGCCTTAATGCAGCATCTCTGCTTAAGAAGAAGCCAGGAGACATCTAAACCGATAGAAAGCCCCGATCTCTGTAATATAGAAAGATTTTTCCCATTTCGGTTTTGGTTTTATCCTAAAACCTAGTTCCCTGTCTCCATCTCCTCTAACCTTTCACAGGCTCAATATAAAAAAGTCAGTGAAAACTAGAGAGAAAATAAACACTTTATCAAATGGTTTAAAAACTTGTGGGAATCTTTGTGATTCAGGCTGTTCTGCCATTTGATACATTTGGACCTTTTGCTTTATTTTCAGGTAAAAGTTTTAAGAAAATACACATCAATAATAATAATTAGACTCATATCTGCTTGCTATTTTTTTAGTATGCACTTAAAATAAAATGATTCTGTAGGTTACACAGCAGTAAAGTTTCCAGTTATTCCACAGAGCAGTCAAGCATTGAGAATTAAATGCAAGGCAGCTGACAAGTAATTAATATCAATTACAGAGGGAAGGGTGTGAATGTGACTTCAGCAGTTGAATTCAGTTATTATGACTATATATTCAGAAACTGCACAGCTTTTTGAGCAAATGAAATATCCTAACGAGAAAAACGCACTTTATTTCACACTTCAGTGAAGTCAGTAAAAAGCGGGACTTAAGTCCCGAGTCACGGCAGAGAAAGCCACCTTATGGTTAGCAATTCTACTTCTTTTCTGATAATTGCATGTCTGCACTCTACTTTTCCCAGTGAACGGCAAAATTGACTGGCTTTTTGTCCAACGTCAGATATTGGCAACAAAGGGTGGGAAGCAGCTTAGTGAACAAAGCATTATGAAATCAATATCACTGGTCAGTCGGAACAGAGAGGTGCTGATCTGCTAACTGAACTACTGTTTACACTGTTTTTTTTTCTCTTGCTGGAGATTAAAAAGGACAAAGGGATCAGGAAGTAATAGGAAGAAGCACTTCAATTTATATAAAATGAATTATAAGAAGGTTGGAATAAAGCACATTGATTGAAGGCACCTTAAAAGTGTGATTTGTGACAGAGCAGAGCAAGGTCAAGGCCAATCTTCCTCATCTCTGTAAATTAAAACTGTCGTCTTGAACAACTGAAGGATGATTTCAATTAAATCTTGCAGTGTAAGATCCCAGGAGTCACTGCAAAACTAAAGGTATTGCTTTATTGCTTTCACGCTATTCCCCTAAGTGAACAAAGAGGATTTTTTTGGAGTAAGGTGATACTTTCTGAGAAGAACAAATGATAAGCCACATATAGTAGCAGACATTCAAAATGACCTTTCCCAGTCAAACGGCAGCCGCATGGCAGTCCACTTCCCAGCAACTTCCAGCAAATCTCCTCCAACTTCCAGCCACTGGAGTCACTTAGATACAGGGTCTGAGTGACCAGGAGAAGGCACTTCACTTCAACTCCTAATGTCCACAGACAGAATACAGAAAGAATATTTAATTACAAAGATTGATATTTAAAAAGGAATTGAAGGGGGCGGCAAAGGACCAGCCAAGGGCCCATTAGGCAAAGTAGGGAAATTTCAAATGACTACTACTATAATTTTCTCAAACTTTTTGTTTTTAGTTTTCTCACTGAATAATGGTATAGAAAAGTCTGGAGATAAAATAGGTTAAAGCACCGCTTTGTTGCAATATTTCTAAAAGACACATACAAAATGTGAACAATAGAATGGAAATATCTTCATGTAGTTTTGAACACAAGAGCATCCATTGTCCTTAAATTATCATTTTTACAGTGCTATCCATGACATGTATTTATTATCATACACTCTGATGCCTTAACACCACATACACGGGAAAATTGATAAATAATAACACATTTTGCATTTTGCCTCTAGTGATGTGAATTGTAAATGTTTGGAAATCAAAACTAAATTTTGATATGCTGAATCTAACATTTTAGTCTCTGTATGGCTAAATAAATGCATTTAAACTTTTGAGCAACCTTACTTTGGTCCAGTTTTTAACTTCTAACTCAGAAGGAGTTTATAAAGATTATTAGGGCAAAATGGTTTGAGGCATTTGTATTCGAAAAATCATTCCATTATGTGTCTGCAATTATTACAGGTGATATCAGTGGACTTGGATCTGATGGAGTGATCTGACAGTCTGACCTTTGATCAAAAAGTGTCAGCTGTCATTCTGTCTGTCCGTTAGAAATGATCTGACCTTCGCTGAATGTCTGTCTTCTCATCAGCAGACCTCAGCTTTGCCTTCTTTTACTCTGAAAATGTCCTCTAAAAATTAATCATTAAACTCATTTAAAAGAGTCCAAACTTTACATATAGTAATGTGGAGAATATTTTCACCTATATTATCCCTCAGTTTTGTACAATTTGAAAATATGTTTAATGTCAAACAAACTCAACCTAGAGATGATGGATGAAAAAATACCTTCGAGAAACTTTGTTATAAAGTTATTACTCCCCGCATATATAACCGCTGGTGCCACCCTTAGCAGCAACAACTGTAAGAAAAGGCTATCTACAAAACACAATATGTTTGTTACATAACAATGAAAGAAACCTGCAGACATGTTAATTCAGTTGCTTGGAGTGTTTTCTTTTTGTTCTTGTTTTCTTTAATAGCACCTATTCACATTTTGAAAAATAGTGACAGGAAACGAGAAAGGGCAGCAAAAGTCTCCATATATGGTGTTGAAACCATGACACCTGTGACAAGGACTGCAACCTCTAAATATAGATAATGCAGTGTAATTATCACTGCCCTGAGAACTGACCTAATTGGTAATTTCACTCACCTGCCTAACTCTGCCCAGTTACTAATTATAACAATCTTATCTACCTGCTCCTGCTGCTTCATATACGGCTCAGCCGAGCTATCAGGGCCAGATCATTGACAATGCTGCCGAGTTGACTTTAGTTCATGTTTTTGTTCTTGGAGGCCAGTGGTGAGAGAAGGTGTTTAGTGTTGTCTTAGTGTTTCCTTATCATGTTCTGAGCATGCCCTGTTCCTGTTTTGGCTCAGTAGAGGGAGCTAGTTTTAAAGTTCCGTAGTTTTCCTGATATCATGTCTTGTTCTGCCTCTCAATTTCTAAGCATTCCCGTTTCCATCTGAACGTTTCTGCCTGAACTCTGTGGATTCCTGGAACCCTGCCTGTTCCTGTTCTGATCGGAACCCCTGACAGGGCTACGAACTCCTCGATCTCTGAGCCTTCCTGAAATGTTTCCCTGACCTGGCTCAGATAAATGCTTGTTCACTGGGGCTGCAGCATCTGATTCACTCTGGGCTGCTCCCTCCGCATCTTGTTCGGAGTCCATTGGCTGGATTCTACGTCGCTCTGAGAGGATGGCCTGAACTGTTAAACCAGAGTTTCCAGTGATGGGTGGTGCCCCGCCTCCCCCTGCAGCCGTGGCAGACCAAAGGCTCTGCGTTATGTTGAATTTATTTTATTACACGTTTTGAATCTTCCCACTGTCTGTCTCACCTTGCATATTGGGTCCTACATTCTGAGCTCATGACATGCAGTCTATCCCTAGTCACCACTGCACCTTACAATGGAGTGTTAGTTTAACTAACAGTCTGTTAGTTTAAAGCCATTTCTGAGTCCATGATGACCACTCCAGCACCTGAAAAAACAAGAACTTAAAATCATGAACCTTCTGAATTCTCTGACATATAGCACAATTCATAGTTCCGTTAGTTTTTTTTTTTTTTATTTTGGAGGTAATGATATAGGAAAGCAGCCCATGACATTCACAGCATCACCAATATATTTGTCTGTTGCTAAGATGTTCTTTTTCTGAAATTACCGTGTTGTTGGTATTTCAGATGTAAAAAGATAAATTCCATCTGGAAAGTTTCATAGGATTGTTCTTTGTGAACTTGTGATGGACTGCTGTCCCCTTTTGATCAGCAGTGTTTTTAGCCTCAGAGCTCTACCGTGTATTTCATTCTCATCCAGTCGCTCATTTTTAAATCATGCACACTGATCCATACTGAGGCATTTGAGATCTTCAAAACCTCCTGTTATGGTCATACAATGTGAATGTCTTTTTTGTGAAGAATGGCTCTTAGTGTGGTTTGATGCAGTTCAAAACTTTTATAGGTCATACCTACAAAATTTTCATTTAAAAAAATGAACAAGAAATATAAACATCCACTGAACATCTAGAGTGGTACAGAATAAAATTATTAATATTATGGAAAAATGTATAGTATATAGATAATTGCCTTAAACATTGTGACAGACAAAACATATATAAAAACTTTTTCCGGTCATGATGCCAGCTTAGCTTCTGACTAAGAAATTACTCTGCATTGATAACTGTAATTGTAAACATAAGGATATTTGTAAGTTGAAGTTCAGGAATTGTTAGATTATACCAGGTCAGAGATACTGGAGTAAGAGGACTCCAAAGCGCTTTACACTACATTGAGCCATTCACAAATACATTCACACACTGATGGTGGAAAGCTTCATTGTAGCCACTGCTGTCCTAGGGCTCAGTGACAGAATTAAGGCTTCTGTCACACAGGTGCTACCGGGCCCTCTGACCACAATCAGTAGGCAATGTACTGTAGGTGAAGTGTCTTGCCCAAGGAAACAATGGCAGAGAAAACCAGAGGTGGGCTTCAAACCGCCAACTCTCTGGTTGCAAGGCAAACCTCTGCATGCACACTCACTTTCCAAGAGGCAAAAAAATTGAACACTAATCAAGCTTTTGAGCTCCTGTGCCAACTTAAGGAAACAATAGGGCTCAGAAGCTATTGCTGCTTTTCTTCTTAACAAGGAAAATGATTGCTAATGCTACCCAAAGGTCGGCCAGTACCATAATGTGGTTGATGCATGTTGCTGCGAATTCTTCTGCAAATGAGTTAGTTTAAAATAATTTAGATGTGCTTTTAGCCCACTGTCAACTTTCTGTATTTGGTGGACCTGGCAACCGCCTAGGAATACAACTGAATGTTGGAGCAAGAGCCGTCAAGCGTTTGTGTGCGCCACCTGCTATCTTAAATACCTTTTCAAATTATCAACAGGGTGATTTGGAAGTATTTGTTCCCTAAATAAATACAAAGGACTTAAAAATGTATTCTTGATTTAGTAAGGTTATCTCTGACACTAAATTGTCTGTCATGATCTGAAACACTAAGGGTAAGACAAGTGAAAATATAAGAAACAAATTAGGAATATAAACACTTTTTCACAACATTGTATAAGTTGTATAAGACCCACATAGACTGGTAATTGGTTGCTTTTTAGCACTCTTAAGGTCCAGGGTGTATGAAGAACCAGGGACATTGTCAGATAGGAAACCAAATACAACGATTTCATGGTAGAAGCTCTCCAAGAGGATTTTCAATCTGAAACGCTCCAGTGTTTTTATGCAGACATTCAAAATGAAAAGCACATCCTTAAAAATGTTTAATTCTGTTCTCTCCCCCAAATTTTCAAAGGCTTGCCTTAGGTAAACTGAAGTTCCACCCTCTAGTGGAGCCGAACGTTTGCATTTATTGTTCATAATCACATTTGGTTAAAACCTAATTGGCAAGGCAGGGAGGCATAAACTGAAGGACAACAAAAGCTATTACAAATTCAAAATAACGAATGCTGCCAAAACAGGTTTGTGATGTCAGAAATATGTTAAAACTGATAAGCAAGTAAAGAAAAGCTAATTTATCAACCGTTCTTAAAATGTCAACAACACAAGAAATCTCCAAGGTGCCTCACAATATTTCTAGTAGAAGCATTACAGTTTCAGTTTCCCTCCCCCTGCAATTAGACAGTTGCACATCAGTTAACCTGCATACATATTTATATCTCACCCCATCCAGGTGTACATGTGCAGCATATTTGCAGAACAAAAACAGATCAGAGAGGCTTCACACCCTGGTGTCAACTCCCCAAATGAGGTGACAGATTTATGTTAAAGGTGCTTCAGGTTTATTGAAGATATTCAGTCTTCTCATAAGCATAATCATAGTCTTCCTGTTTCACCACAACATGGCATTTTTTAATGAAACCAAACTATTAGCTCAAAAGTCCAAGCTCTTTAAAGGTGTCTGCAGCAGCACAATGGTTTGATGTTAATTCTGTCTAATAAATCCAGCTTACATTCTACTCTGTGTGCCATTGCACTAAGGTCTAAGCATTCCCTGGACTGCCTTGGATCACAGCCAAAGAACAGAGACGCAGCGGTGGAATGAAAAAATATGACGGCAGCCACTCACACACTCATGTTAATTATTTGTTTAATAAATATGCAATAACTACAGCTCCTGAGGCAAGAGGCGATCTTTCTCCAAGCTGCATGTCTCCATGGAGCAAATGAAGCACATTATTTTTCATTGATGCTTGCTCCTCAAATGCATGCAGAACTTGTGTATTCTGAAACTGAGTGTTTGATTTGTTACAAAATATTTTCGTGGTTTTGTGGGCTAGCATAATCCTGCTTATCTTACTGATGTATTACTGACAGATACATATGCATGCATTCCCCATTACTCTGCTCCATGAATAGTTCATCTTATAATCACTAGTCTTTAATCAGCCACTGCAGCTCATATCAGTTTTTTATGTGAGTGATTATAAAATCTGTACAGCAAGAATTTTCCAATGATGACAAAGATACTTTTAATCCTAATCCTCTATTCTGCCAGTAAAGTCACTGTCTGATCTGTGTTAGGGGAGGACTTAGAGAAATCATCCAAACACTTGAACAAATGGTTTTGAAAAGTATCACATGTTCACAGTATCACATTTCTCAATAGTTGCTTTGTTAGAATAATTCAATAGCCACTGGTTTAAAAATATGGATGACACATTCATCAAAATCCAGCTAAAAGAAGTGAAAGCTTTTACAAGACACATCAACTCTGTTGACCACAACATCAACTTCACCAGAGAGGATGCCAATGATGACAAATTACCTTTTCTGGACTGTTTGGTGAGCATAGAAGAAGATGGAAACCTCAACATTGATGCAGAGGCTATTGCATCATAAAGACAAAAACCCCAGACCCAAAATGAGGGGAGTGCTGTATGCAGTTCATTGCAGTGAGGAATGATCTGATCTTTATATTGGAGAAACCAAACAACCTTTCCACAGACGCATGGCGCAACACAGAAGGGCTACCTCCTCCGGACAAGACTCGGCTGTGCATCTACGCCCTTATGGACAAAGACAATTTTTTGTGGACCAGAATGTTCATATTTTAGACAAAGAAGACAGGTGAGAGGGGTGTGAAGGAACCCATTTATGTTAAGAGAGAAAAAGTAAACTTAAACAGAGGGGGTGGACTCAGATTTCAGCTCTTAAAAGCCTACAATGCAGTGATAGAGTTGATTCCTTCCCGCTGTCTAACAAGGACCTCAACGATTTCACATTACCTGTTTTTTCAGTACAATTTGCGTGTTTTCATGTTTGTTGGGCTCTCTCTCTCTCTATACCTATATATGTTCTGGTACCCTGCTTGGTGATGAGCATTATAATAGTGGGAAGGGATCAACTCTATATATCATGTGTAATGTGTCATTAATAGACATGTACTTGTAATGCAGTCTTGATGTAAAATCTTGGAATTATATGTAATAGTCTGGTGAGGATTCTCAATCATCCAGGTCATAGTAGTTCCAAAAAAATGGTAAACAATCCACTGGACATTATTTCCAAGTTTGAAGACATTTCACTTCCCATCCAGAAAGCTTTTTCAATTAAAAATGTCCGAAATATCGTTGAGTTCGAAGCTTTATACAGTAACCCAAAACAAAGCCTTGTTTTGGCTTAGAAAACATGCTAATTTAACAGGAAGAAC
Source organism: Cyprinodon variegatus (assembly GCF_000732505.1). NCBI lineage: Eukaryota > Metazoa > Chordata > Actinopteri > Cyprinodontiformes > Cyprinodontidae > Cyprinodon > Cyprinodon variegatus. Next base: position 52,635 of record NW_015151335.1, read on the forward strand.
AGGTCCACCTCTTGGGAATGGGGAGTTGTTTAGGTAATTTTTTAGCCTGCAATACCCGATACTGGTCTATGCCTCTGAACGGGGGGTCTTTAAAAGCATTGTTGGCCTAGCTGTGGAGGTTCCTCCATCTCTTCTTCAGTGTTAGTATTTATTTATTTAAAGGTCTTCATACATTAAATTTATAATTTCCCCTTTTTGTGTTTTTTTGGCATGAGGTTGTTTACCATTATGGGTGCACAAATTTAGTGATTATTTGAATCATTGCCTGCTTTTCTTTGCTGAGTTTGAAGGACTGACTGAGTGTAGAGGACTGGTTGAAAGGCAAACCAGGAAGTGGAACGTACATCAGGCTGCCCTTTGGGCAAGTGACTTTCACATTTCATTTGCCCAGAAACAATTTTTACTTGCCCAGTATAATGTTTGATAAATACAGTTCCTTATATTAATTTTTGTATATATATCAATGAAACATGTTTGTTTTTTAAATGTTTTTTGTAATTCAGTATTTTTTAAATTTACAGGTTCTGGTGTGTATATGCATGCGGCAGATATTGAACTCAAGCCTACATTACCGTGTTAACATGCTTTTCAATCCTTCCTACTCATTCTTTTCAAACTAAACTTTGCTTTAAACTGTTGTGTGCTTGGAAAAATATAAATTGTAATGTTAAAAATCTAAAAAAAAACACATATTTACACTGTGCGCATGGCATACAATTATGCCAATTTTCCTAATCCCTGACCGATAATTTTTAATCTAGGGTTATCTGGGTGGTGGGTGAAATGGGTGGAGGGTAAAATAGGTGATGGGTGTGTTACTCTACTTACATATTTTTGCCTTGTTTTTTAGCCTGCCAAGTCGAAAAAAATGTGTCTGATTGGCACCAATTCCCGGACAAAAATCACACCATCAAGCGAATGTCGGTGATTTAAAAGTAATTTTGAGTGATAAATATATTTATGCAATGAAATTTGTACTCTCCCGACAATAAAAACTACTTGCCCCGGGCGATCGGGCAATGGTTAACATTGAGCCCTGTTATGGCATTACTGCTAATACCTATTTGGTGTTATGTTATTTTCTTTTGATAGTTGTGTTGTAGTCAACATGTGTTGGTCTGAATTATTTAAATATGTTTATGCATTGTTTGTCTTTGTCCCATCTCCCACCCCTCCCCGTTTGGGTAGGCCAGCCTTTGTCTATAAATTGTGTTTATACACAACAATGTGTTCATTTCTTTTTTGTTTGTTATCCTAAGTTAGGGAATGCCTTAGTTGATTTCCTTTGGGTGCATTTTGGTATAGTTTTGGGATTTGATGTAAGTCATTTTGTGAAGAATTTTTTTGGAAATAAATAAAATATTTTTTGTATATGCCTTTGTCCTTGTGCCTTACTGGACAGACCACCACAGTGACCAGGCAAGATGTTTTGCTCTCCTGCAAGGGGGTGGGGGTTGAGAGGATAGCGGTAGAGTTGATTCCTTCCCGCTATCATTTCAACCCCCATATAAAAGCCATTTATGTTCATATACAGTAGCAGAAGTAGAATATAGTATCGTCCCACGATGGAAAAAGTATATTATATTGTTTTTTTTATTTTCAACATTAAAGCACATTTAACCTGTACTGCCTCTGATCGATACATTTGAACAAATTATATAAACAACCCATATAAAGCACCTCCTTTTAATTGACTCATTTGGATTTAAAAGCAGCAAAGTTACATTTATAATATATGTCTACAGAAACTATTTAAGCTTCACTTATGCATGATTACATCCTGCTCATTTCAAATTATCTCACATGAAAATCCGCCCCAACAGCTTTCAGAAGACTTTTTTCCACCCTCTCTATGCAAGGTAAATGGCTCTGATGCAGTGCCATGTGGTCTGGCTTTTATCTATACTTCAATATGGGCACTGTTCCCTTGCAGCAAGAAGAGCCTGGGTTCAATGTCCAGTCTTTGGCCTATGTGCATGGAGAGGACGGATAAATGGACATCTGTTACAAGTTGTTACAGAAAAAAGGTATTTGCTTAAAACCATCGTTTGGGAGATTGTGTAAAATCTACCATTTTATCTAAAAAATAAAAAGTGGTTCACCAAATCCAACAAACTAAACGAGAAGGTTGAATTCGTGAAGTGAGATTTTTTTTTTTTTTACCTTGTTAGAAGTTAAGCTCACCTAAGAATGACTTGATATCACCAGCACATCTAATAGGCTAAAACTAAAAAATGCCAACATAGAATCTGAACTTTATTTCCTGATTCAAGGGTCACGTACTAATAACCTGAAGGACAATGCTGGGCTTGTCTGAGACAGTCTCAGTGTGACTCCTCAAGGTAACAACTTCTCTCAGAACCTCTGAGTAATATTCACCCACATGACCAATATCCTTAAATGAGCCCCTCTGTGGCTTTCAGTTTTTCTGCTGTCAAACTCTACCATGGGTAGCTCTTTGCCCTATTCTTAGAAGATTCTACAACACAAACCTTCATCCAGCTCTGTGTTACAGTTTGATCGAAGATATTTCATAGTTCACACACTCTCTTTGGGGTTGTATTTTTTGCTTTTTTTTCACTCCACCTCTTTTCAATAACTCCCTGCTTTTCTGTAAGGTTCAAACAACCTAAGACTGAATGCCTGGAGCACAAACTCTTCTGGAGTCAGCCAAAACAAAGGGTGAAAGACTGTAAATGCATGGATTGGCTAAGAGATGAAGACACGGCAAGGCAGTCATAGAGAAAAGGATAAACTTTGTGTCCATCCATCTTAAAAGGAACTTGTCCTGAACTCACATATTTTAGTCTTTATCTCTCTTATCTCCCAGCGTGAAAAATAGGCTCTAGGCAAAGAAACATGCACATGTCCAAAAACAAAATTCACAAGAATTTTATTTCTTCAACAACATTTTTGTTCCAGTTTAGTAAATATTTCACACTGTAAATCACACCAATATCCTTGCCTTTAAAGAACGTAGTGCACCAGGTACATATAATACAGTATTCCCCATTCTAAAAGTGAGTTGTTATTGCTTTAAAAGGGGATTTATATTTTTAAAATTGAAAATTCTGAGAAACAAAATATATTTATAAGATCTTTGCAACACTAGAATCCAGTCAATACAGACATACGATATAAATATCATTTGAGTAGTGAAAGAGAAATTAAATTATAAAACAATTATATCGTATGCAGAATGTAGTAAAGCATGGAGGTAAATTAACAACGATTTTTTAAAATCTCCATATAATTGGGGTCTGTGGTGAACAACTTTGTTGAAAGATAGATTGCAGACAAGGCAACCCCGAAAACAAACAACTGGGTCTCTGTTTGAAATGCTAAAAAAAGGTCAGGCTAGAATATTTAAAGCATTACACAGTGAGGAAGAAAGGAATAAAATGCAGACACTTTGCTTTGGCATCTCCAGCTGGCTGAACAGGCATTGTGGAATATATGTATGTATTAGTTCCTCAGCAAGTATTTCATTCTAATTCTATTGGCTAAAAAAAGATGTGAGGAATTAAAAAGTTTCATTCTGTGTTGGTTTACATAGTAGAATGAGTTTAGAAAATGGTGGCTTCTAAGCCTTTTCTAGCTCAATTTTGAATAATGTTTTTACAATATCCTATTTTATCAAGTTTTCTTTTTCAGCTGTGGAGAAAATGTAGAAACTGAATTTGATTTGCCCTGACTAAATTTGTATTGATGCAATGTAAAATTTGTTAAAAAATAAACTTTACAAGATTAAAACTAAATTCCATGGCTTTAAACTGAATTGATTTGCATTTAAAATGTAATTTGTTGCATTTAACTTTTTTAACTTCCATCTTTATTAATTTCAGTTCCAAAATTCAGTTTGTGTCCAACAATCGGGTCTTTTAACTTCAGAGTAATAAATTCCCATCATGGATTTACATTTCACATCTGGTTAAGTTTACTTTATGCCATTTTAAGCTGCAGTAGAGGAGCACACGTGTGTTTAGTAGATGTCATTGATATTTGTAATTATCATATATAAGAAGTGTTGTGAAAAAGATCAGCTCAGGTTAACTGTAAGAACTACCTGCAGCTATTTGCTATAGATGCTACATTAGCATAGTGTACTTCTTCTGTTATGTTGCCCTTCCTTTCCGCATGTTTCAGTTTGTCAATGACATGGTTTTGAAATCTACCAAACCCATGTCATGCTCAAATGTTTCAGTTCCAAATGTGATAAATGTAAGTTTAACCTGATAACTGTTTGTCTTAAGTACCTGCTTAACACAGAGAAGAAACTGAGTTGTAATGATGTTAAGTAAAAGTTGTGCAAAAGGCAGCCTATTGCGAGTCTAGTAGAGATGCAGAGATCCAAAGCTCATGTGAGAGACATTTTCAAAATATGCACTCAACAATTTGGCTTTCAATTCCTATAACTGTTCTATCATGTTAAACAGAAGCAATAGATTTCCATTCTGCGACCTAACACAAGCCTTGTAGGGGACAGAGCAAGCATGCACAAGAAGGTGGTCATTTCAGATTTGACCAAAATGAAACATATTGGTCTAAAGATAAAACAATAGTTGTGGCAGAAAAATTAGGCTACTTGCATATAGCAGCCTGACGTGACCCTAATCAGATTATTTTTGCCAATATGCAACCTATATCTTATCTTTTCAAATGAGACCTGTGTCTGAATGGCCAGGTTGCATTCTTTTGATCTGTATGCCATTGATACTCAACAACGGTCCCTATTCTGCAACTTGCTACGCAGAAGCGGGAAGAAAAACAACATCTATGGCAAAAGATAATTTGAAGAGCAGTCTTTATTTTCCACCTGCTTGAAAAGATTATGTTGTTAATGCACTGGCTGAGGTTGGGAAAGAAATTAAAGAGGAAAGATGTGCTACAGCACTAGCATACAGACGTTTACTTCCGTAAATACAGAGCACGCTCGCTTTTGTCCTCTACTACGCACGTGGGACTCTTAAATTGTGTGAATGCAGTTCACACAGCAGATCACATACAAGTTGCATATATTTGAAAATGATGAAGTGTCTTGCCCAAGGACACAACGAGACTGAAGGTCGGAGTCGGGGTTTGAACCGTCAATCCTTCGATTTCAGGGCAAACTCCTACATCCAACGCCACTGTCGCCCCACGCCACTGTCGCCATATTAAAAAAGCTGATTGATTCATACCATCAAGAGCAGTAATTTCACTAAAAGTTGTGTGCACGTAGAAGAGAATCAAAGTGGCAAATTTTAAGAACTTTACTTTTCTTCCACTTCACAAATCTCTGTATCTTTTTGGGTAAATGTAACAGACCAGACTAGGACCCAGTATTCATCCAGACACGAATTATGTCAAATTTGTTACAATTAACAAAGCGAGCAGGAACACAATGAGCAGCAGGGACAGAAACCTCTTATAAAATATGCTGGATTGTACCGCTTTGATGGAAAACATGCTGCTAACAGGAATAGATAGGAACTAAAGGACAACAAGGAACTCGCTTAGAGGTACATTCTCGATCATGAAGTCCATTGGCAAAAACAGAGATGAGAGTTTATCAGGCAGACGTATCCAATGGGAAGGCAAGAATAAAAAACCAGGTCAGAGTACAGAAATCATAAACTTCGAGTAGTCCAGCGAGGGTAAGGCAAGCTGTGGAATCAGTGAGGCTAAAGAATGGTCATAATCAGTCATGAAATGAAGGCTAGACATCTACTCGCTGTGAGGCTTTTCTGGCAATGGTAAATTGATTGACATTTGGTTAAACAGGCAAGGAAAAAGGGGCGGAGCTGCACAGGTGGGAGGAATTGTGGGAGATTATGATGCCAGGAGCATATTCTGAAGATGAAAGAAAAATTTAAAATTAAAATTCCTGATCAAAACTAGCACCAAGGTTTTGTACACAATTATCTGAGACAAATTCACTGCTATACAGAAGATTTAGTGTTACTAAGTAATCACTGTAATAATAAATAAGCATGTGTAAAAATTGGTTGTAGCCAACCCATAGACAAAGATGGGAAGTAATTATTCACATTTACTCATTTACATGTTCTTTAGTTTTTAAAAAGCAATAAAGTAATTTTTTTGATATCTTCAGAGTTTATGATTTGCTTAGATATGTTTCATTAACAGGTGTTAACCAATACTGATGTATCAATTTTACTTTAAAAGGAAAGGATGTACATTTGTATTACAAGTAAAGATTATACCAATTCCCAAAAGTTTTGTGATTTGCTAACCTGAATGTTAATAAAAACATATACAATAAATGTCCATGTGTTTAATTAGGCAAAGGGTCAACTATCTAATTTTGGAAACTACAGAAATACAGTGTTATAGACAGAATGTATTTCGCAAGTAGTCAATGAGTGAATGTTAAATTTAGTCATTAAGGCAGTCATTAAGACTTGACTTTTAAAAATGTACTTTGCAAAGCTGCCTAGACCAGTTTATCTCTAATCACAGTGCCCTGAATAACAAATCAATTTAAAAGAACTATGTCCCAATTGTTGGACACAAATTTTTCAATGAAAAAACCCAGAGCTGTTTTCTGAACATTAGATTTCCTTTTCCTCTGTGGGGATCTTTATTTGGGCATTTGAAGCTTAGAAGTTTAATAATCCAAAATGAAAAGACTAAATTTAATCACAGCACATTGAGAGGTATTGTTATTTCTTTGTTTTAGTTCTTGTTGAAGTTGTTCTATGAATAATCTCCTCGAGTCTTTAATCCAGCTTTTGGAGCTGACAGAAATGCCTTTCGGTTCATTTTCATGCCGACAGTGTCAGACAAAGAAAGGAGGATTAACTGATGCCAGAAGTCTGAAATCCATGCTGGGCTGAAGGGAAAAAAAAGACTCTTTTTAAAATTTTTGGGCAAAAAAAAATGGTGTCTGTGGAGTTTCATTTCAGCTGACAAGATGTCCACTTCATGATTGCACAGTTTGTTATTCTTTGAATAAGCTAAGTGAATTTATTGCATGTCCACAGGAACGATGTCATGCAAAGGTAAAAGGTTGGGGTGCAGTGTGTCTGTGAGATTCGCTTGGTGCTCCATGTCACCGACTTTGATTACTCACTGGAATGAGAAGCTCAAGGTGAAAAAAATAAAAGAAACTTTGCAGCACAGAGGAAATGGTTGAACTGTGGTTTAATGAGAAACTGTCAGTCAAAGAAATTAAATAATTGCGTCTGCATAATTAACATTAGTCTTTGTTAATTTTCCTGAATAGGTTGCTTTTCTTCCTGCCATGTTAAAATTGATTTTCTCTCAAAAAAGGCTATACTTTAATCAATTGAATTAACCGAATCACATTAAATGAATAGCTCCACTCATTAAACACGGTGTGCAACAGCCTTTGTAGGTATAGAAGGTTGGATATCTAGGTATGTGCGGCTGCTTCAGCCGCACATACCTAGATATCCAATATTTTTTTCCCCAGATTCTTTAGGGAATCTGGGAAAAACTATTGAGTACCTATAGGGCATCCAGCTGTATTAAAAAAACAAACAAATTAACAGTTTCTAACATTTTTGTGGGAAATAAAATGTAAATTAATATATGAAATAAAAAGAAACTAAATTTTCCAACCACAGTACTGTAATTGTGGGAATAAGAAATAACATGTAGTGAATTGTAGCAATGATGTTTTAACTGGGATGATGGCTTTGAAGCTCTAGGGACAAAACCGTCATTAAAATGTAACGCACCAATAAATCAGGAGAAGCATATTTCCCACACTGTTAGTATTAATTCCATTTCCTTATTTGGCTATCAGATGGTATTATGACCCTATTAAGTTTACTTTCTTGTAAGGATGCCAGTGATACATGTTTGCCAAACTGGAATTAAGAAGTTTCAATGATCTACAATGATAAACTTTTGGTTGTGAATACATGAGAAAACTAAAGTTTTTTTAAGGGGTGTTTACAAAAACAAATGTATTAACAGCAACATTAAATTCTCTTACATAGTAAAATAATCAGTTAAACTTAAAAGTGTCATGATGGGTTACTGAAAGGCCCAAGATGCAGAACACCACAGAGACTGAAGAAAAGTTTAACAAGTTTATTGTTCACAAAACACATGGAAATAACACAGGTACTGGTTCAGGCCTGGGGGCTGGTTCACTGGAGTCTGTGTGGGAGACAGTTCAGTTAGCGTTGGATCAGTTGAGTTTGAGTTTGAGAGTTTCAGGTTTGTACCTTGAGAAGTCCGGTTAAAGCTTTGAGAGACAAACTGTTGGGTCCAGAGATTGTTTAGTTCAGCAGAGTCCGATAACCGCTTCAGCGTCTTACTTCTAGCGTGTGGGCAGACCTTGGCTTTTGGTTTCCAGCACCAGAGCTGCATGGGAATCCAGAGAAGAGTCTTCAGGTTTGGCTCAGAGGGCAGGCTCGGCAGGTTAAGCTCTTCCAGAGCTCACAGGAGAAAAACAGGATTCCTGAAAGCAGAGACAAAGGGTTAGAATCCAGCCTGGATTCAAAGGCATCAAAGGTTCTCAGAAGATACTAGGCTTAGGTGCTAACC